>NW_005054589.1:538292-543199 GCF_000277835.1 Geospiza fortis
GAGGGCAGCCACTGGTGTGTGCCGGCCGCTCCCGTGTCCGTGTCCATGTCCTTTCTGTGCCCAGGTGCCTGTCCCTGGGTCACACAGCCAAGCCCAGCTGGGCCGCCCCCCGCAGCCTGGCCAGTGGCACTGGGAAATGCAGCCCTGGACAGAGAGCCTGCAGCCTGGGCTGCAGCAGCTGAGCAGGAGGAGCTCCTGGGGCTGAACTCTGCTCATCCTGAGCTACCCCTACACATGGCACTCAAAAAGTGACTTGGCCAAAACAGAACTCTGTGAGGTGTTTTCCCACAGAAAAAAAAGAGCTTGTGTAATTTTACTGTTCTTTCCTCTTACTTTCTGTTCTTCTTCTATGATATATTTTTACCTTTTAGTTTGGGTTGGAAAGGAGGTTTAAAGATCATCTAGTTCCAACCCTCTGCCATAGGCAGGGACATCTTCCACTAGAGCAGGTTGCTCAAAGCTCTGTCCAACACGGGCTTGAGCACTTCCAGGGATGTGGCATCCACAACTTCTCTGTGCAACATGGTCCCATGCTTCACTACCTCCACTGTAAAAGATATCGTATATCTTCTGTATATCCCATCTAAATGTATTCTCTGTCTGTGTAAAACCACTGCCCTTTATCCTGACACTACCGGTCATGGTAAAAATGTCTCTTTCTATCTTTCTTATAAACCCTTTTTATACATTGAAATGTCCCAATAAAATCTCTCCAGAGTCTTTGCTCCTCCAGGCAGAACCACCACAAGTCCCTCAGATTTTCTTCATAGCAGAAATGTTCCAGACCTCTGACTATTTTTGTGGCCCTCCTCTGGACTTGTTGCAACAGGTCCATATTTTTCCTGTGTGGACTCCAGAGCTGGACACAGAACTCCACATGAAGTCTCTCTTGAGCCAAGTAAAGGGGCAGAGTCACCCCCATGACCTGCTGGCCTCACTGCTTTGGATGCAGCTCAGGACACAGTTGGCTTTCTGGGCTGCAAGTGCTCATTGTCAACTCATGACCAGCCTTTCATCCACCAGTATTCCCAATTCTTTCTCATCCATGCCACTTTCAGGTCCCTCAGTTGGTCTTTACCCTGATCTTTTCTGATGATGGGAAAGACTTCATTCCCCCAGTACCTGTCTTGACTTTCAGAGGCTTTGGAGATGTGGGAAGAGGGAACTGAGGCAAAAAAAAAAATTGTTGAGTACCTCAGCCTTCTCCATATCAGTTGCCATGATTTCTCCCGTCTAATTTATTTGGGGGGTGGGGGGGGGGGATATGACATTTTGTTTAATCTTCCTTTTCTGGTCAACATACTTATGAAAGTCCTTATTATTATTCTTTCTAAATTAAGTTCCAGCTGGGCCTTGACTTTCCTGATCTCATCCCCTTGTGTTTAGAGCACAGTTACATCAGTTAGGAACATGAAAAAACTCAGGGGACTCCTGTCTCCCTGAGTTGCTGAAGGAGATAGCTTTTTTACACTTTGTACCTCTCTTAGGAGGAGCCAAAAAGCTACATCTACTTAGTCATTAGTACTGTAGGAAGTCCTTAACTAAAATAATGCATTACTGGGATGTGGATAATCCACTGACACAAAGCCAGTGTTTACACACAGGCTTCCACCAATGTGCTCACCATAATCTCCGTAAATACTCAGCGTCACTCAGCAATCTCACCCTTTTGGTGTTTGCACATTTTCATCCATCTTCATAACTGTCCTGACACAAACTGTGATTTGGGAGGTTTGGACATGGCATTGAGAGGAACTTTTTCACTAGGAGTCAGTGCAGCATCAGACCAGGTGTGAGATTGTGACTTCCACATCAATATTTTCAGCACTTGGCCAGATAAAGTCACAGTGACCTGATGTGGTGTTGAAGACAGTTCCACTTGAAGCAGAATTTCTGAGCAATGCGGATGTTGATGACATAGATATCCATGAACAACCGAAAAATAATGAATGAACACTTACTTGTGTTTACAGCTCTCACACAGAGGGTATCTTAATGTGCTTCCCTTCCCAGTTTGACTGGGAGTTATTTCCATCACAAATCCTTTCTATTCCTGTCATATTCATTCACTGTCAGGTGAGAGCCCTGTCCAATGGTAGATTGAAGTTCAGACCATGTCATCTTTGCTTAGTCTCAGTCCCTGACAACTTGTTAATTGTAATGACAGTGCAATAGAGTGTTCTGATTAAATTCCAGGCAAGTATAGGAGTTTTTCTTCAAATACTGCAAGGATGGATAAAAAAAAATCCAACTGATAAAGGCCATACCATTCCTTCTCGTTCCTATTCTTTTTAGGCTATCCAGGAGCACAGTAAAAAAAAAAAAAACCAAAAAAACCCCACCAAAATAATGATGTTAGTGATTGCTATAATTTATTTTTCTAGGAAACAGATATTCAGGCTATAGTGACCACAATCATCTCATAATGGCCACTGTATTCTGCAAGTAATAGTCCAGCTAAGGATTAATTACATCAGCCATGCATATAACTATATTCTTGATGTGTTTGGTTTACATTTTAACTTCTCTTGCAAGGACTATGAGTCAAAAGAGTTTTTAGTTTTAAAGTCTTTCGTCTTTCTTGAAAACCCTCTTGCTGCTGGCACTGCTGCCCCAGGGCCAAAGGCACAAGGCTGTTACACGATGGCAAACAGCTCCTCAGGCACACTGGTCCCAGCTTTGTTGCCCACATCTTTCCAGTCACAGCCACCATACTACAGTGTCCCTTTCCCTCCACATGGCCCAAATTAAGGCCAGATTTTGTTACTAACAGCAAACCCACCCAACCATAGAGAGGAAGCCAATTTAGGGTCAGCTCACTCGAGCTGCACCCTGTCCCTCTCCAGAGGATGGCAGCAGAGCTCAAGCAACCCTGAAGGACCTCTTTTCCCCAGCCTGACTTAGAGAATCACAGAATGGTTTGAGTTGAAAGGGATCTTAAAAAAACCTCTAGTTCCAATCCCCAAATGTTCAGACTCTGCTGAGCTCCCTGCTATTTTCAGGCTTGACCTAAGCAAGTTTTCCAAGGGATCCAGACATGACCGGATGAAGTAGTACTGACAAGTACGAAAAATCTGGATGGGAGTTCCAGGTAACATCAGAAGACATTAAAGCAAGCAGCACTAAAAAGCAGAACCACTTCCAGCCAAATGGCTGTACTAGTGCGTGCCCAGGGTACGGGGGGTCCTACCTGCATCCCATCTGGTGTGCCCCGCCCTGCAATTACCCAGGCTCTGCAAGGAGACCTGCTTTCCCACTTTTCTCATTTTAAAAAAAAGGGATTTCAAGGGTTTGGAAAGGCTCATCTGCCACACCACAAGATCGCCTGCTGAAAATAAAATGCATTTATTTCAACAAGCTATGGAAAGTGTATTATGGATGATTAGACCAGCATGAAACAGGAGCTGGGAAAATTTGTGAGGTAAGGAATTTTCAGTATTAAATAAAGGTGAACATGCCTTGTACTAGCTGTAGATTGTTTGCCTTAAAGTTATCCCTTTTATGGTAAGCTATTTCCAGAGTAAAATGAAAATGCTATGTTTATAAATAAATATGTCTATATCAACAAAAATATGTCTGCATCAACACAAAATATGTCTACAACACGGTTGCAGCATTAGTGGATGGGGAAGAGTGTTTGACATTATCTGCTTTGGTTATGGAAAGTATTTGAAGCTGTACAGCATGACATCCTTATCTCTAAACTGGGGAGACATTAATTTGGTGGATGGACTTCTCCAATGGATAAGGATCTGGCTGGATGGTCACACTCAAAGAGTTGGGGTCAGTGACTCAATGTCCAAATAGAGACCAATGATGAGCAGTGTCCTTCAGGGGCTGATATTGGGACTGGACTGTTTAATATCTTTGTTGGTCAGAGAGTTGGAGCACCTCCACCATGAAAATAAGCCAAGACAGCTGGGGCTGTTCAGCCTGGAGAAGAGGCAGCTTTGGGGAGACCTTACAGCAATTTCCAGTACCTAAAGGGATCACAAGAAAGCTGAAGAAGGAATTTTTAAAAGGACATGCAATGATGGCACAAGGTATAATGGCTTTAAACTGAAAGAGGGCAGGTTTAGATTAGATATTAGTATGAGATTCTTTACTGTGAGGGGGTGACAAGCTGAAATATGTTGCCCAGAGAAGCTGTGGATGCCCTTTCCTTGGAAGTATTCAAGACAATGTTGGATGGGGCACTGAGCAACATGATTTAGTGCAAAGTATTCCTTCCCATGGACTAGAGGATCCTTAAAGGCACTTTCCAACCCAAACCATTCTGTGAGCCTATGATTCTATTAGTTACATGCTTATTTAGCCAAGGTACCCTTGCCTTTGTCTTCCTCAGTCATCTTGATCTACTAAGGCAGCAGTTTTACTTCCCAAATTCAACAATAAGCACTTCTCCCCAGCCAACAGTGATTTTCCAGTGTGTTCCTGTCACTCACACCTCCTGAAAGATGGTGTTGAAGATGTTTGCAAGGCTCTGAGTCCATCTGATGTGTCATGGGCATTTCCAAGAGAAGATGCGCTGAGTACAGGATTCCCAGTAGGATTCTCATCGCCTGCTGTGTACACTTGGTGGTCACTAACTCTATTAGTATCTCCTGCCTTGGTTCCTGCATGAGCACAGGAAGAGAGGGAGCATAAAGTGACAAGTAGACACCTGCCTTGCTGTCACTGGTCATCTCTTAAACTGTAAAATCCGTGTATCTCGGGGCTGTTGTATGGGTCCAATCAGGCTAGCTCCGACCCTGGCCCACACGGTCTTACATGAACAAAGTCAAAGACGAGAAGCGCTCTTCTCCACGTGTGACGAGTGTCCTGTTTATTAGCTTGGGACAGGACGCTTCCAGTTGCTGCGACCACGCAGGTGGAAAAGAGGGCGCGACATACCTGTGGTGGAGTTT
>NW_005054589.1:543213-550284 GCF_000277835.1 Geospiza fortis
TGGGGTCATGTAAAGAGGACCGCGGCCAATGGGATACCCTTGGGGAGAGGCGAGGGGAGGGGTAACCAGGGAACAGACCACCAGGGTGTGTAGCAGGGGGGTGTATGAGGGACAGACCATGTGATGCGAGAGGGGAAATAACACTCTACATGACATACCATACTCAGTACAAATTTCCCATCACCCAGTGCAAAACAACAACTAAATAAACTATTTCGTGCAATACGACATTAAACATGCTGAAGATTTTCCTCTGGTATATACATCTGCTGTGATTTCCTGTGGGGAAAAGCCTGGCTGGTAGGCTCTGGCTTAACTGATACTGATAGCTTGTTCTCAGCCTTTTCAGAGACGTTTGACTGGGTTTTGCTGCCTTGTTTGTCACTCTGTCAGATTTGTGAGATCTGGAATTGCACATGAACAAGAGCTCATTCCATCTTGTGCTGCTGCTAAGGACAGCTCAAGCTGTGCTCTCCTTGGGCCTGGGTGTCACTGCGCTGGGAACTGCCCTAGATCAATAAGCTGCTGTATTCCCCTGTGTGTGGTTTTGCATGGCCTGGTTTTTGGTAGTGAAGGAGGCCAGGTTCTATAAGAAGCTGATGGAAGTTTCCACCATGCCCGGCAGAGCCAATCCCTTATGACTCTGAACATGGACATGCTGCTGGTCAAAGCTGAGCCAATGAGAGGTGGTGGTAACACCTCTGTGATAATGTATTTAAAAATAAACCAAAACAAAAGTGGGGGCATAGTTTTCATTCCAGATGGAGAAGAGGAGCAGGTGAGAACGTGTGAGGGAAACAACATGGGGACACCAAGGTCCCCAAGTGGAGAAGGAGGGGAGGAGGTGCTCCAGGCACTGGAGCCGAGATTCCTCTGCAGGCCGTGGTGAGACCATGGTGAGGCAGCTGTGCCCCTGCAGCCCATGGAGATCCATGGGGAACGCAGAGATCCACCTGCAGCCTGTGGGGGAAGTGCCCGTGCCAGAGCAGGCCCTCAGGAAATGTGGAAGAGGCTGCGATCCAGTGGGTGGCTTGGTGGAGGGAAAGGGCCCCTACTTCCAGGCTGGAGCAGCCTGTCCTTGGAGGATTGCACCCCAAGGAAGAGTGACCTACGCCACAGCAGTTTTGGGAGGGCTGCTTCTCGTAAGATTGGAACCACACTGGAGAAGTTCACAGAGAATTTTCTCCTGTGGGAGTGACCCCACAGTCTCACAGGGAAACAATCTGTCTCCCTGCACAGTGGAGGAAAACCTTGGGTAACAAACTGACTAAAACCCGCACCCCCCTGTCTCCCTGCGCTGTCAGTGGGATGGAGAGGCTGGGGGGAAAAGGTGTTTTTGAGGGCTTATTTTACTTCTCATTATCCTGCTGTGATGCTGATAGTAACAAACTCGCTTTGTACCTCCAAGTCGAGCCTGTTTTGCCCTCGGAGTGTTTCCTCCCAGTCCTTTTCTTAGCTAATGAGCCCTTTGTTAAATTTTTCTCTCCTCTGTCCAGCTGTAGCAAGGGAGGTTGAGTGAGTGGCTTTCGTGTGTGCCTGGTGTTTGGCCAGTGTCAAACCATGACATCCCCACAGGTGACACTGCACTGGGAAGGTGTCTCAGAGCACCAAGGTCTAGTTTGAGTGCACTTGCCTCTGGAGCATAGAGAGCATAAACAGGCCAGGGACCTGGGGGACCCGTGATGAGTCTGTGCTGAGCTCTGGTGCTGATGTTTACCTAAGGTGAACTGCACTCTGCCAATCCGTGGGACTGTGTGAAAAGGGCTTTGGGACCACACAAATGACAAAGACAAGTTTGCACCAAGGAGGGGAATTCCTTATAGGAACAATCTGCTGCAGCTTTGCATATTTGACTGTGTCACATTTATTTTCCTGATGACCTCTACAGATCTCTGAAAGAAGGTCTCTCATTACTGCTTTTGTCAGCAACATGCTTTGCAGTTTTTGAGATTTGGTTTACCAGGATAGAGAACCTCATTTAAGTTTTGCCATAGTATTGCTCTGTTGAATTCAAAGGTCAAATAAGGCACTGCCAAGAAAACACATCAGCATAAGGGGGAAGAATACTATGACAGAGAAAACCAAGAAAAAATTAAATACTTAATCAATAATTTAATTAAAAGTGAGGCAGCTGTTTAAAAAAATCATACAAGTTTTACCATTGGGACCAAGCATTCAGTCAATTCAAATTTGTGAGAACAGTCTGTTTGATTATGTAATTTGGGCAGTAAAAGTCTATATCATCAGTGTGATCAATGTCTAAAGACACAGTCAAATACGTGATACTTAGATACAGGCTGCAGGTGAGAGTTTGGCCAGGATCACAGCAATTATCAATGTGCTCACCAAGACTTCAGCACTGGTTGCGTTAAGCCTGAACCCACTGTAACTGAACAGTGTAACTGGAAGGAGATAAAATCTTACAGGAGATATCCATGAAAAAGTCTCAAAATAACGGCACGAAACATTCTCTGGATACACAGAGACATCATGAAAGGGCAATATTTATCTACACTAAACAGTACATAAAACAGACCCACTGTTGCTTGCAAGAGTTTCTTTAATGGCATCAACACAAAATGGATTAGAGACAATAGCAGAAGCCATGGTATTGCAGGGGCATTTTAAAACAAATCACAAAGAATGTGATTTCAAAACAAAAGCAGAGGCAGACATCTAGGTCTCAAATTTCTTGCTGGGACTGCATCTTTCATCAGCTTCGGAGGATTTGCATTCTAATAAGAATGGCCAGCACGAAGGGGACGCAGGAAGGAAAGCTTGTCATTGAAATTGATTGCCTTGTAATTTGGAAGGTTTTCACGTTCTCGAGCAAGGTATTGAATCCCACTTCCATCACTGTTTTCACACAGCAGCCAGACACCTCTCTGGACTTTGTGGGAAGACATGATGTCATTGTCGTGTCCCGCAGCCAGGTTGGTTGCTTCTCGTACTACCTGCTTTTCCCTTGATAGTTGGCATGCTCATAGAGAGTGATCTCTGGATTGCTCAGATCTTCAGTGATCATCTGCAGAGAACTGACCTTATTATTCATCTTTGAACTAAAAAGGCTATGGTCTCCCTCCTCAAGTACCAGAAATTTGCCTCCGTAGTTTGAATGCTCATAAAGCACCCAAGGCTGGCCAATGACTTTTGCCGAGGAGGCAAGATCATTCCAATCTACATCTCTTAAATTGGCAATATCAGAGGTGAATTCTTTAGACATGCCCTGGAAATTGGCACGCTCATAAAGGATGATTCTTCCCATCTCTGTAGGAATTCTAGAGTTTGAATTTCTTCCTCTAAGAGCTGGATGGCAGCCTGCACAAAAGAAAGACAGAAAACAAGCAATGCTTGTAAGAAGCCTTTCGGACCTTGAAACAAAATGATGGACACTCAGAAGGGAAAAAGGGGAAAAGGAAAAATAAAACATTTTGAACAAAGAATAAACATAGAGGTAACTGGAAAAGAGTGAGTTCATGACACATGTGTGTTGGTTTAGGCGCATACCCAAGATTAAGTTGTAAAATACTCTCACACTCACCCCCTCAACTGTGTATCAGTGGCCCCTCCAGCCTCTCCCTTGGTGAGGTTTGTCTCTCCTGCAGCAGCCATCCCTCTCCTCATGCCCTGAGAGATGGCTTCAGTCTCTGCCCACGCACACAGCAGAGCCTCACGCCCGTGCTGCAGCTATCAGCCCAGCACTAAAGCCTCCTTCCCTTGCCCTGCATTTCCCAGCAGCTGCCCAAGAAACCCTTCCAGCTCTCCTGTGCCAAGGGTGCCTCTTACCTTGCTGTCAGCTGCGGGGCTGGGGAGAGCCAAAGGCAATTCCTCCAGGGCAGGGCTGTGGTGTGTGCAGGATGTCTCACCTCCCTGCATTTATACTTGCACAGAAGCCTCGCATAGCACCCCAGTCAACGGAACTGAAAGTGTCCAATATTTCTCCCTGGGATCAAAACTCATTATCCATTATATTTTGCTTTCTATTGACCTACAAGCAGACACCTTCTTCCTCTTGTACAAAAGTCCATTGAAGCATGAGTGACTTGATGAAATGGGGGAAGTTCAGTTCTTGTTTGTCCTTCTCTTCCAGAAGAAAATGGAATCCCAGTAATAAAAGTGTATCAAAGTATTTTGTGACACGTGTGCTGTAGAATGTTTTTGCCTGTTGGAGTTTGCATTTTTGTTTTTCTGGGAAGAATATTGAATACACAGCCTTAGTCTTACTAAGAGGTTTTTGGGGGGAAATATCCAGGTAGCAGAGAGGACATTTACATAGTTTTTTTCTTTTTTCAGTTGTCTTTTGTCTTTAGGATCACAGTATTATTATATGTTGGAAAAGGCCTCCAAGATCCAACCTTTGACTGAATGCCACCATGCCCACTAAACCATATTTCAAATGTCATTTCTACTTGTGTTTTGAACACTTCCAATGATGATGACTCCACCACTTCCCTGGCCAGCCCTTTACCAATTTTTGCAATCTTTCGATGAAAAAATGTTTCCTAATATCCACCCTGGACCTCTCCATGCACAACTGAAGGCCATTTCCCCTTGTTCCTCCCTTGCCTGGGACAAGGGCCAAACCCCCACCTTGCCACAAGCTCCTCTCAGGTACTGTCAAAAGTAAACATATCTGCCCTGAGCCTCCTTTTCCCCAGGATAAAAACCCCCAGTTCCCCCAGTGGCTTCTCATCAGACCTGTGCTCCAGACTCTTCACCTGCCTTGCTGCCCTGGACTCACTCCAGCGTCTCTGCTGGAGTGTTTCTGTTCTTGTCTTTCTGCTAGTGAGGGGCCCAAAATGAACACAGGACTCCAGGTGTGGCCTCAGCAGTGCTGAGTACAGGAGGACAATCCCTGCCCTGCTCCTGCTGGCCACACCGTTGCTGATCCAGCCCAGCTGCCATGGGCCTTCCTGGCCGCCTGGGAACACTGATGGCTCATGTTCAGCTCTTTGAAGGTGTGGATGCCCCATCCCTTGAAGGGTTCTTTAGGGTCTCTTGCAGCCCAAACCATTCTCTGATTCTGTGATATATGTATTCATGTATATATTTATGTATAGTAATAGATGGGCATGGTACTATTGTAGATGATAATCAAAAGCACCAATGTTGTTGTCTCCAAACCAGATAGAAGAACACAGTGTAGCACCCAGAAACAGGATGTAAATAGAGACCTTCTGGAATGGTGTAAAACCAACTTCAAAGTCAGAATTTTAAAGCAGAATTGTGGCAAAAGAAACAGATATTTGCAGACATTTATTTTGCATTCAATACTGTTGGTTTTTTTTAATAGTGCTTTATATTTTCAGTTTTTAAATTAAATCTCGAATCTGGTTAGACATGGTATTTCTGTCACAAACAAGTCAAGCAGCAGTCTTATTATGCTAAATGTGACCCTAAACAGTTTTCCAATTCAGGCTGAAGTAAATGCTTCACATAATACTTCTTTTAAATATTTTTCCTCTATCAGGTTTTTCCATTACTCTACATGGATCAGCAATGCTGGGAATTCTGCAGCGTGTGTCCCCAAGACTCAGCCCATCCTGTCTCTGGTCACTGGTCCTTCAAGGTGCTCTGATCTAACTTGTTCTGCTCTGGGGTTCCTGACCAACTTCCAAGCACTAGAAACACCATCTAATGAGTTACTGAATTGAATTCAACTAACAATAAATTGTGGAATCAGCTCTATTTCTGCATTTTTAAATAACTGCCTTTGGTCACTTATCAGTAGGAGCTTACTTTACAGGATCATGCTGTTGGAGGCTGTGCTTCCTCCCTGCTGGTTTTGGAATTAACTCACAGGCACTCTGGACAGCATTAAAAAGTCATCACTAGAACACTTCCCAGAATCAACTCTGAACCCTTGTTGCTTTGTCAGTTGTTTAAAATATTTCTGGTTTATATTTTCACATTTTCAAATGTTTTATGTTGTCACTTTAAATTCTCATCAAAATCTACATTAGCATAAAATTAATTTCAGTACAAAAGTAACAGGATGTGAAGATGCATTCTCTGTTTCTTTGATTGGTTCTTAATTTCTCCTTGCATTTGTGCTGAAAGAAACCATGATATCTGCTCAAAGGAAACTGTCTGCAGCAGCCCAACCACTATCACAAACAGAAGGTAGGGAAAAGTTAGAGAGTACTCTGAGCCCTGGGTCACTGGGTGGTCATGTTGGGTCTAAGAGTGTCTTCCCCAAGCTTTGAGAACAGCATGGCACAGAGCAGGGTGTGGTGCTTTGGCAGGGAAGCCATGGCTGGACTTGCCTTAACACCTCAGCTACAACAGAGGCAGTGACACAGGACAGAGAGGCTGCTGCAGGGCAGGGGGTCAGCAAGACCAGATTGAAGAGGCATCCTGCACTGGCCTAAACCTCACTGGATTGTTCTGTTCAGCCTTGGTGTCTCTCCTCCTTCAATTACCAGCTCTACAGGTGTCTCCTCTCCTGCTGAGACACATCTTACTCCACAGTCTTCTACTGCTTGTGATATTTAAAGTGTGAGAAGACAAGATTGTAAGGGTATGTGGAACATGACAGCCTCTGTTTCATCAACTTTATCAAATAAAGACATTTTTGGTTCAAGAGAAGTTATAATGGTGTGATATCCCAGCAAAGTTTGAGCTGGAGCAGCCAGCAAGCAGGGCATGGATATAGACAGGGATTTCAGACAGGCAGGAGACTCGTGCTGGGATTCAAGGCACCCATGAGTGCCAGAACAGCAATGAGAACAGTGTCTGGTGTATGTGGGCTGGCTCAAGCACCAAGCTGCACTAGCCAGGGACTAGGAGACCCCAAGGGGTGTTCTGGTCAGAGAGCCCAGAGCCAGGTGTGAGTCTGGACAGGCTGGGGGCTCTCAGTCCCGTTGGGAGCACGAGGTGCTTGTGGCTGTGGAGAGTGAGGATGTGCAGGTCTTCACTAGAGGGCTTCCATGTGGGTGGGCTGCAGAGGAGGAAGGAGATGGGGCTGTCTGTCTTCCATTCCATTCAGTGGGAGTGCTGGTGGTGTCAGCTGTGGGGTGGCTGAGGGCAGCCCCTGGTCTGTGCTAGCCAGTGCCATGTCCCTGTCCATGT
>NW_005054589.1:550844-551606 GCF_000277835.1 Geospiza fortis
TGGATCATCTTTATTTATAGCAGGATTCCTCACGAGCAATATGGCTCAGGAAATACTGGGATTTGCCTGTCTTGGTCCTTATGTGATGAGCTTGAATGATCCAGGGAGCCAGGAGGATTGTAGGATTGGTGGGTAATTGAAGTTGGAAGTGGCCTTTGGTTGCCATTGTGTCCAGTCAGCTGCTTAACACAGGGACAGCTGTGAGGTGAATTATGGTTGCTGTTGGCTTTATCCAGTCAGGTCTTGAAAACTTCAGAATATGCAGACTACACATTGCCCTATGAGGAACAACTGAGGGAGCTGGGGTTGTTTAGCCTGGAGAAAAGAAGACTCAGAGGTGACCTTATTACTCTACAACTTCCTGAAAGGTGGCTGTAGTGAGGTGGGGGTTGGTTTTTTCCACCAGACAGCAACTGGGGGAACAAGAGAAGACAGTCTTAAGCTGCACCAAGGGAAATTTAGCTTGGGTGTTAGGAAAAGGTTTTTTATGGAAAGAGCGATAAAGTACTGGAATGGTCTGCCCAGGGAGGTGGTGGACTCACATCCCTAGATGTGGTTAAAAACAGACGGGATGTGGCCCTTGGTGCCATGGTTCAGTTGAGGTGTTCGGGCATGGGTTGGATTCAATGATCTTAAAGTTCTCTTCCAACCTAGTGATTGTGTGATTGTGTGATTCTGTGATCTCTAGTGGCATGATTTAAAATTGGCTGAAAAATGTTTCTCAGCCATGGAAGAGAAAAGGCTAAGGGAAGTGCATGCAAA
>NW_005054589.1:551616-554416 GCF_000277835.1 Geospiza fortis
CTTTTCTGGGAACAGGGAAGCTCTGATGGAAAGTAAGGAAAAAAATATGACCCTAAGGGGGTGTCAGGACTGACAGAAGAGGCAGAGACCCTGGGGAATCTCCACCCTCGCAGCTGTTCAGAAATCACTTGAAGATGGCCATGAGCAACTTGATCATGTTTGAAGGTAGCTCTGCTGTGAACAAGATCTTGGACTAGGGAGGTCCCTTCTGCATTAAATCTTTCTGTCAGTTATTCTAAGGAAGATTTAAAAGCCTTTGTCATTCTCTGCCTGATTTTGTCCTTTGTTCAATTTGAATTAAAAAATGTCCTCAACAAGTCATGTGTACAATGACTTAGATTATTTCTTGTACCTTTATAAATACTATTTCCCAACATCAGACTTTCCTCCCAATTCTTCTACAGGCTCTCAGTCATTACAAATGTTTCTACTACCAAGAAAAGACAAAAGATTGCCTGAGTGCACATACATTACACCTTAAAGAGAGACATTGCAAGAATCTGCAGGTCATAGTGTCAGAAACAAGGAAAGAACACCAACAAGGATGTTCTTACATCTTTATTTTTTTCCATTGTATGAATCCACTCCAGAATCTCAAATTCTTTCCGTATATGTGCTGTTTTTATGTCGTGCTTCACAACATTCAGTCGTCATCCACTGCATGCCTGAGAAGCAGCTAGAAAGGCACTGTTCTTCTACCCTTTCATGCCACAGCCATAAACCATCCAGCCTGAGCTGTAAACATGCTAAAGCTTTAGCAGAGACTTCTGTCTACACAGCCCTACACAGCAGGATAGGGCAGATTTTCTCCTCAGCCAGCCTTGCAAAGCACAGGATTTTGCTGGGACATGGAGCCATATAGACTCATTGTGCTGATATTCAAAATTTATAAGTGCTGCTGGAAAAAGAGGTACTGTAGATGTAAAATTAGGAACATGAAACTGAGAGATTGGGACCTGAAACCACAGCAAGGTTGACTGTATTGCTGAATCTGCACATCCTAGGATCACAAAATCACAGAATGATTTTGGCTGGGAGAGCTCTTATACACCATCTAGTTGCAACCTCCTGCCATGAGCAGGGAGATTTTCCACTAGACCAGGTTGCTCAAAGCTGTGTCCAGCCTGGCCTTTGATGGAAGATCCATGGCTTCTCTGGGCAATCTGTGCCAGTGCCTCACACCCCTCATCACAAAAATACTCTTCCAAATGTCCAATTGAAATCCCCCCTCTCTAGGTTTCAAAGGCCCCAGTAAAAACCTGCAGAGCTGCACGCAGTACTCCAGGTGGGATCTCGCCATAGGGGATTACAGGGTAGGAACCCCCTGCCTTGACCGGCTGAGCACACCTTTGGCAGCCCAGGATAGGCTTGGCTTTCCAGGCTGCAAGCTCAAAGTGCTGGGTCTTGTCCAGATTTTCATCCAGCACTGTCCCCAGTTCCTGGGCTGCTCCCAGTGCACTCAGCCCCAGACTGATCTGATCCCACAGATCAGGAGGTTACGGCTTTGCTGAAGCTGTGCTGGCTGTCTCCAATCACCCCCTGTCCTCCATGTGCCTGCAAATCCCAACACAGAAGTGGAAAATGCAGGAAGCAGTTGGAGCTATGGAATTGTTAGGCACACACACATGAAGGGCCTTGTCAGGGTCAATGGAAACCAGTAACAAATGGGTTCCCTGAGGGTCCCTGCTGGCACCAGTGATGTTCCCTGTGTTCATCCATGGCACAGACAGTGGGATGGAGGCACCCTGGGCAGGTTTGCAGATGGCTCCAAGCTGAGGGGGGCGTTTGATAGAGCTGAGGGAAGGGACCATGCCCAGGGACCTTGGCAAGCTTCAGCACTGGCACCATGGGCACCTCATGAGGTTCAGAGAGGCCAAGTGCAGCTCCTGTCTGTGACCAGGGCAAGGAAATCAGGGCACACAGCAGGTCAGCACAGAGGGAGATGGACCCTGCAGGGCAGAGGTGCCATGGGACAGCTGCCACAGTGCCCAGCTCAGGGGTGCAGCTGTCATCAGGCGCTGCTGCAGGAGGGCTGAGACTCTGCACGTCCAGCTGAACTTGCACATGGCAAAACAGATCATGGAATTCTTTGTCATCCCTCCTCCCTTACCAAGACACTACAGGCTAAAAAGCACAAGGCAGTTGTTTCCACTGGGATCAAGGAACCAATCAATCCAAAGTTATGAGAACTTACTGTTTGATTATGTGATTTGGGCAGTGGATGACTGTATCACCCATGTGATTCATCAGTATGACTGATTGTCCACAATACCATCAAAGTGTGCTATTTATGTACACTGCACGGGAGAGTTTGGCCAGGATCACAGCAATAATCAACATGATCACCAAGATTTTAGCACTGATTGAGTCAAACCCAAACCCACTGTTACTGACCAGTGAAACTGGAAGGAGACAATGCTCCAGAAGACATCCAGGAAAAATATGCAATGACTCTATGAACCATTCTTTGGATACACAGAGACATTCCACCATGAAAGAGCAATATTTATTTATTTATTTATTTATTTATTTATTGTAAAGATGCTAAACAGACTCACTGCTAATTGCAAAAGATTCTTTAATGGCACCAATGCAAAATGGATTACAGACAATGACAGAAGCCATGGTACCTTTGTAAGGCAAATTAAAAAGAAGGTGATGCTGGCCCTACACTTACATTTTCTGTTTCACTTAGCAACAGAGACAATATGCAATGTTTCAGCATTCCATAGCACAGGACTCTGGAATTCCAGCTGAGGGTGTATTAGGTTACACATCCCTGGCATTTTTATTAGCTTGG
>NW_005054589.1:554426-557480 GCF_000277835.1 Geospiza fortis
ATCAAGCATGATAATACTTTCATTTATGGGGCTGGAGAAGCATGCTAGGCAGGATAGAGAAGTACAGATCTGCAGTGCAGCACAGGCAGAGAGCTCCCAGGAAAAAAGGCTACACAAGCAGAAGGAGAAATCTAGATCTCAAATTTCTTGCTGGTGCTGCATCTTTTCTCAGCTTTGGAGGATTTGCATTCTAATAAGAGCGGCCCAGGCGAAGGGGACGCAGGAAGGAAAGCTTGTCATTGAGGTAAATTGCTGAGTAATGTGGAAGGTTATCTTTTTCTCGTGCAATGTACTGAATTCCACTTCCATCACTGTGCTCACACAGCAGCCAGGCACCCCTCTGCACTTTGTGGGAAGACATGATGTCATTGTCGAATCCTGCAGCCAGGTTGGTTGCTTGTCTTATTACTCTGCTCCTCCCATGATAGTTGGGATGCTCATAGAGAGTGATCTGGGGATCATGCAGATCCTCAGTGATCATCTGCAGAGAACTGATCGTGTCATTCATGCTTCTACCAACATAGTCATGTTCCCCCTCCTCAAGTACCATTAGCCTGCCTGTATAATTTATGTGATCATAAGCCACCCAAGGCTGGCCAATTACTATCACTGAGGAGATAATATCATTAAAGTCCAAATGTCCCAGATTGGAAATGTCAGAAGTGATTTCTCTGGACACACCCCTGAAGTTGGCATGCTCATAAATGATGATTTTTCCCATCTCAAGAGATTTGAGGATGAAAGTTCTTGCTGTCAGCCTTGGATGACAGCCTGCACACAAGGAAGACAGAAAACAAGCAATGCTTGTAAAAGACTTTACACAAAATGATAGAGAGCATGGGGAAATAAAGAAAATGTAAAACATTTTGAACAATGAATAAATGTAACAACAGCTGGAAAAGAGTGAAGACTTTACACAGAAGTTTGTATTTGGAGGGAAAAAGTAAAATGGAATATGTGCCCACAACTGCCCACTTTTAAATAGTTATGTGTTGGGTTAGATATATATCCAAGATGAAGTTTTAAATACTCTCACACTCACCCCCCACAACTGTGTATCAGTGGCCCCTCCAGCCTCTCCCTTGGTGAGGTTTGTCTCTCCTGCAGCAGCCATCCCTCTCCTCATGCCCTGAGAGATGGCTTCAGTCTCTGCCCACGCACACAGCAGAGCCTCACGCCCGTGCTGCAGCTCTCAGCCCAGCACTAAAGCCTCCTTTCCTTGCCCTGCATTTCCCAGCAGCTGCCCAAGAAACCCTTCCAGCTCTCCTGTGCAAGGGTGCTTCTTACCTTGCTGTCAGATGCGGGGCTGGGGAGAGCTCAGGGCAATTCCTCCAGAGCAGGGCTGTGGTTTGGGAAGGGCATCTTACCAGCCTCCCTTTATAGCTGGCTCAGAAGTCTTGTTAAACAGCCAACTGCACAGAACTGGGAAGTGATACCATGCCCCCGGGCATCAAAACTATTAACTATCCTGTCCTAGATTAGATGTTCCTACGATCAGACATCTTCTTTGTCTCGTTCAAAAGTCCTGTGACTTGATGGTTCAAAAGTGTGAGTGACTTGATGAAACCTGGGAATTGTCCTTCTCCTCCAGAAGAAAATGGAATCACAGTAATAAAAATGTATCAAAGCATTCTCTAACACACAGGCTGTAGAATGTTTCTGCCTGTTGGAGTTTGCATTTTTGCTTTTCTGGGAAGAATATTGAATAGACAACCTTGGTCTTACTAAGAGTTTTGATGGAAGATTTCCAAGTGACTGTGGTGACATTCACGTAATATTTTTGTTCTTCTTTTCCCTCTTCCCCTTACAATCACAGTATTATAAAATAGGCCACCAAGATCATCAAATCCAGCCTTGAACCAAATGCCACCATGCCCACTAAACCATATTGCAAAGGACCATTTCTACTTGTGTTTTGAATATTTTCAGGCATGGTGACCCTACCACTTCCCTGGGCAGCCCATTCCAAACCTTAACAATAGTTCAATGAAAAAATGTTTCCTAATATCCATCCTGAACCTCTCCATGCACAACTGAAGGCCATTTCCCCTTGTCCCACCACTAACTACCTAGAGAAGAGACAAACCCCCACCTTGCCACAAGCTTCTCTTAGGTACTGTCAAAAGTAAACATATCTTCCCTGAGCCTCCTTTTCCCCAGGATAAAAACCCCTCAATTCCCCCAGTGCCTCCTCATCAGACCTGTGCTCCAGACTCTTCACCTGCCTTGCTGCCCTGGACTCACTCCAACACCTCTATGTCTTTCTTGCAGTGAGGGGCCCAAAATGAGCACAGCACTCAAGGTGTGGCCCCACCAGTGCTGAGTACAGGAGGACAATCCCTGCCCTGCTCCTGCTGGCCACACCATTGCTGATCCAGCCCAGCTGCCATGGGCCTTCTTGGCCACCTGGGAACATTGATAGCTCATGTTCAGCTCTTTGAAGGTGTGGATGCCCCATCCCTTGAAGGGTTCTTTAGGGTCTCTTGCAGCCCAAACCATTCTCTGATTCTGTGATATATGTATTCATGTATATATTTATGTATAGTAATAGATGGGCATGGTACTATTGTAGATGATAATCAAAAGCACCAATGCTGTTGTCTGCAAACCAGACAGAAGATCACAGTGGAGAATCCAGAAACTGAGGGTAAATAGGGACCAACTAATATGGTGTAAAACCAGCTTCAAAGTCAGAATTCTAAAGCAGAGGCATGGCAAAAGACCGCCAGAGATCTTTGCAGGTATTTGTTTTGTACGAAATACTGAATATTTTAAGTGGTGCTTTATAATGTCGGTTTTGAATTTAAACACTAGAATCTGGTTAGACATAGTGTTTCTTTTCCATATTATTGTGCTAAATATGACCCTAAGCATTTTCCCAATTCAGTCTGAAGTAAATGCTTCAGATAATACTTCTGCAGCCTGGGCTCCAGCAGCTGAGCAGGAGGAGCTCCTGGGGCTGAACTCTGCTCATCCTGAGCTATCCCTACACACGGCACTCAAAAAGTGACTTGGCCAGACAGAAACCCTGGAACTGGGGCTTTTCCACAAAAA
>NW_005054589.1:557648-565192 GCF_000277835.1 Geospiza fortis
TTAATTGCTGAGTGCAAGGACAATGCAAAGGAGCTCATTAGACCCACTGGGTCAATGTCAGCACTCAGAAATCCCCATCAGGACAGCATGGGTCTGACAAGGCTGAATGGGATGGACACGGGACATGGATCATCTTTATTTATAGCAGGATTCCTCACGAGCAATATGGCTCAGGAAATACTGGGATTTGCCTGTCTTGGTCCTTATGTGATGAGCTTGAATGATCCAGGGAGCCAGGAGGATTGTAGGATTGGTGGGTAATTGAAGTTGGAAGTGGCCTTTGGTTGCCATTGTGTCCAGTCAGCTGCTTAACACAGGGACAGCTGTGAGGTGAATTATGGTTGCTGGTGGCTTTATCCAGTCAGGTCTAGAAAACCTCTGAGTATGCAGATTATCCAGCTTCTCTGGGTGGTGTGATTTAAAATTTTCTGACATCATCATGAAAATTTTTCTCACTATGCCAGTTGAATACTCTCTTGATTTAGTTATTGTCTCTCACATTTTCATCCTCCTACAATATGCACTCTGAAAAGTTTAGCTTCATCTTCTCAGTAACTTGCTCATAAATATTGGGAAGCTACTATTAGGACTCACCAAAACATTTTCTCCCAGCTGAACAAGACCTATTCCCCAGCTTCTCCTCCCAGGGCAAGTGCTGCAGCCCCCTGACCTTCTCCACGGCCCCCCATTGAACTCTCCCAGTTTACCAACACCTTTTTATGCTACATCACCCAGAACTGGATGCAATGTTCTAAATGCTGCCAAAGAAGCAATGAGCCCCTTAATCTGCTGACTTAGGCTCCTGTAAGTGCAGCCCAGGATGCTGTTGGTCATTTTTGCTGCCAGGGCAGAGTTGGCTCATGTTCAGCCTGTGCCTACAAAAACCACAAGGTCTATCTCAGCAGAGCTGCTCTCCAGAGAGTCAGTGCCCAGCATATGTCATTGCAGGGGGTTCTTCCTTCCCAGATGCAGGACTTTGTCCACTTCCAGTTCCATAAGAGTCCTTGTCAGCCCATTCCACTTGCCTTCAAGACCCTTTTGGATGGCAGCTTTGTTGTCAAGGAGTGTCACAGGCAAATTTGTTAAACAAGTTCCCACTCACCTCCTGCAGCATGTGTCTCAGTCATAAATATATGGGGACTGCAAGTCTCCACCTTAGGGGCATGAGGAGAAGTGTCCTGATGAAAAAGCAACCAAAAAAGTGATATCTATGGAGCTGGAAAAGAGCAGTCCCAAAAGGGTAATGATCCTGTATGCCAAGAGAGGGAGAGAATCTGCAAGAAATAGTGTCAGCGCTCTGTCGTTTCAGCCCATGGGTGACCTATCCTTTTTATGTTAAGGACTGAATAACTAAAGTCTGTGAGCTATTTTAGCAGGAGGGGAGGTCCTGCTGATTTATGAAGTAACAAACATGAAGATCCAGCTAGGAACTCAGTAGCCTGGTGGAAGAGCAGCACTTTTTATTTTGACAAACCTGACACTCATCCATAGTTATTAGGGTCATTAGGGAGTTTCTCAACTGACAGAATTATCAGTAATAAGACCCCAGGAGAAAGATACTTCATCCTTGAAATTTAGAAAGAGGGGTTTTTGAGATGTCTTTTCTCAAGGAAGGATATCTGTATCCTTCTTCAAGGATAAATGTTCCCTCTCTTACAAAATTTTGACACTAATGCTAATGAAAAATAAGATTTATTAAGACTACCATTTGAAAAATCCAATTGTTGAAAAGTGACAACATCGTAAAAATAAAACCATCTGTGACTTGGGTCTACACCCAAATGGGGTTAAGAGGACTGTGACAAGCTTTAGGTGCACTCTGTTGCCTCAGTCCAGTGAAGAGTTGACACGTCAGTCACCCTGTTCCCCTGCCCACCCAAAGAGTGTCCACACAGCCTCTGTGCATATTCTTGCGTTCATCTGATGTGAAAAATGCATTTTGTATGATTGGCTTTTTGCAAATATTAACATGAATATTATATGTGATGTGTTAGAAAGTTACACTGTATTAATTCTCTTAAATAATGTATTAAATATAGTTTTGGGTTATAACAAAATGTTAAAATAGAAACTATGCTATGAAAGATACTTTTTTTAAGAAAGTACTCACAGCGAGATAGCAGCCACAGGACACCTAAATCTTTCAGAGAAAAAGAATTTATTGCTCCATTATCAGAAGAAATTAACTTCTTCCTGCCTTGCTCAGGCTTAATGATGCCGTTAGGATTCAGAGGAAGAAGTTGACAATGACCAGACAGAATCCTGTGTTTGAATGGAATTTATGCATCATGTATGAGATGTATGAATATGCAACAGGCTGTTGTTTTTAAGGGTTAATCCTCTGTTAACATGGGTCCTTTTTCGGGCTTATGCTGCCCAGGAAAAGGTACCCGGATGTCCTTAACTCTTTGTTTCTATTGTCTCATATTGTCCTAATTCAAATTGTCCAAATTATTATTACTCTAATTGTATTACTAATTTTATAACCATTTTATTACTATTAAACTTTTAAAATTTTAAAAACAAGTGATTGGCGTTTTTCATGTCTGACAAGGGCCAGCACGAGCTGTAGTGTCTGTAGGGCGCAGCCCTGCCCCAAGGAGAGGTGTGAGCCTGGGTCCCGGAGCTCTGTGTCCGTGTCCATTGGAAGAGTCAGTGTGCTCGGAGCAGCTGACTCACAGCAGGATCTATTCACTCAGGTGCAGGTTGCATTGCGATTTCAGGTTTTGCCTCAGAACCTCGGGTCCCTCCCCTGATAATTCCCTCCCAGGTGTATCAATCACCTCTCCTTTCCCTCCATGACCCCTGCCAAGCACTGTCTGTCAGTCCTGGAATTCCAGAAGGGAATCGAGTGGTTGGCAGATTCAAAGGATGACCACTACCCCTGGGGTGACATTGGGCCATGTAGGTGCCCTTTGTCCCTTAAGAGCTCCTCCCATGTACCTGGTTGGTGGGATTCCTACCCCTTCCCTCCCCCTCTCCCCCAGGTAAAAAGGAACAGCAACCGCGCAGTTCAGGAGTTCTGTTGGAGCTGTTGATGCATTCAGAGGCCTGTGGGCCACAATAAAGCTCTGGATTGAAACCCTCCAGCAGAACCCGACTCCTTTCCTTCACCTCGCCTTAAAGCTTGTCGGCCAGAGGTAAACCCGAGGAGCAGACCCTGTTACTGGGGAAGCTCCATCCGCAGCCACTTGAGCTCCTGCATACCTGGACTTGCCTCCAAGCGTCCAGCTGCAGCACACAGCTAGCCAAAAGTATCTCCGGGGTGAAAACACCACAGTTGCCACTATTTGGTTCAGCACCAAGGGCCAGACAAGCTCAGGCACGTCCCGTCAGGCTATATTGGTAAATATTCCAATAGGTGCAGCCTCACGCTGGCACCTTCCATCCCTTTAGGCTCCAGAGCAGTTTGCTGTGCCATGCTGCACTGCCATATGGAAGCCAACCCATCAGCACTGCTGAGGCCAGATTCCCAAATTGTGTGGGCTCTCTGGGCCGCAGGGCTGCCTCGGCTGAGTCAGGAGAGTGCCTCCGTTGGTGCCTTAGCAAGATAAGTCTTGAACGTGTCTGCCCTGCAAAGCCTGTAAAGCGCCCTGCAGAAAACCTGTCCTCAGCAAGGTGGTAAGAGGAATTACTGTTCCACAGGCAGAACCAAGCACAGAACAAGACCAGGCTGGTTTAGCTCACTGCCAAATGTACAAATTAGGCTCAAGGTCAGATCTTGTCTGCTGGCAAACCAGATGACAAGTAGGCATACCTGTTTCTTGTGCTCTGTAATACACGTGCAGGATGCTAACAGTGGGCTGCTAAAAGACAAGAGGTACCCAAAGCAGTGCTCCCTTGTCACCGAGCTGGTTTTAATGGCAAGGTTCCACCTGCAGGCATAATGAAGGCTTCACAACCATGACTAAAGCATGGTCAGAACACAGCACTGAAATGCCTGGTTATTGTTCCCTATAATTTAAAATTGCATTTCAGTATTTAGATTATTTCTTTCTTGTTAATCTGAAAAATTCACTTTGAGGTATTTGTGCCACTTTGTTTTGACTCATTTGAACAAATGGTATTTCAGAAAGCCTCTTCTGAACACAGTTCTTTGAAACAGTATTTTTTTTTGTGAAACTAGTTACTCAGACAATATTTGTTCCCAGCTCAACAGGTGAACTGACACATGATAACTGAACCCCCAGTATATTTTTGTCCACAAGATCAAATTTGACAACAAAAGTGATCCTATCATTGACAAGAGACAGTGTTGTGAATTTGGAATTAAACTACACCCTTCCACATCATGTTTGGACAAATACTGATTAACTAGAGGGATCTTGAGACAGAGGAGCTGCTTTTGAGAGGATCAAAATTCCCACCAAATTCTTCTGCCTGCCATAAAGGAACTCAGATTCCCAGATATCCCAGTCTTGAAGAAGAGACATTGCAGAGGACCACATTAATAAGATTGATACGATATGATATATGATATGATTATGATATGATATGGCATGATATTCATATTTTATATCACATACCATGCATTATAGAGTATATACAATGTATCATATATAAATCATCTCTTATGTATTTTGAAAGTCATATATTTTATCTGTTATATGTGGCATTATTCACACCCTCCACAGCAGGGTGCACTGCCTGTTGTGAACTGTGGCAATGGGGTCTCAGAAATGTTGGCATCGGCTGTGAACATCTCAGCAGAACTGATCCAGTGACTTAGGGATGGGTGGAGGATGAGCATAGGCTTTGGCTGGCTTCTTCCCCCAGCCTCTTCTAGTAACTGAATCCTTCTCCACAGGTAGAAATACACACACCTGTGCACTGATTTCCCCTGAAAAACCCTTCTCTCCCCCACATTATTTTTTTGGAATATTTCCAATCTCATTCTCTGAGGTGTGATGCCACATGTAACAGCACATCAATTGTTGTCTTGATTTCCATGCAGGTGTTGCTGTCAAGGTCAAACTACAGCACAAATAGGGAAGAAATGCAAAACACATCCTTATTAAGATTAAATGAAATGCTCATAAAACTATCCTCCCTCCAAAGCAAATGGTCTGCTTTTCCTGGAAACATGGAAGGCAGGGGACAGAGCTTGAAAAACATTCAGTCCTGCTAGCATGCCTATGGGAAATTCAAGGGTTTCACATGCCTAATCCCTACAGAGCAGGTTCTCCAGCTAAAGTGGAGCCAGTAGATGGCCAAAATACAGCTCTCTTTACGTACCATAGCCTGAAAAGTCTTTGGTGTAATATAGTTGAGCAAGAAGGGAGCCTGTAGTTGGGACAAACCAGGTAATCTGAAACAAGTGGAAACACTATTGCTTTTTTTTTAAACACTTAGAAATGTGCTGAATGGCTCAATAATACAGTAAGTTTCATTCATCACTAAACAACATTGTCAAAACTCAAGGATTACCTCTTGACATGTTTTCTTTGCAACTGCTTTCACAGTCTCATCCAATCTTTGCTGTGTCAAGGTTTCTCTTCCCAATAAATCAGTTCTTATTCTATCCATGAGATATCTACAAACAGGTGATAGGCATGTGGGAGAATTTACACAACTTTGCTTTCATTTATTGTTTTATCATTCACCATGGCAAGATTTAAACTGAACTGTATATCACATAGATTACCATTTTTGTTCCCTTTGAAGTTTATCTTGTTATATTGTCTGCCTAATAATACAAAATTTTCCCAAAGCAAACTGCTCCTGTATTAAGACAATAAAGAATTTTCCATTCCGACCTTGACTGATCTTATCTTGACTGTACTGTACAGATGATTTCTGGATGCCACAGCTGGGTACATCTTTCTTCATCCTGAGCCTGCATCCTTCATCACAATGGATGATGTGAGATGAGAATTATAAAGTTCACAGGTAACCATAATAAAACGCTTCATCATATCTTAGCAGAGCTCAGATACTTCAGAGCAATGATTTCCCTGCATCTCCTTCTGAAAACATGCAGAAACCATAACTGAACTTCTACTAACCATTTACTGAATCCACAAAGAGTCCCTCGGTGGATGTCACAGATAAAAAAAGGTAGAACCTCAAAATAAACCCTCATCTCTTTTTTTTTTTTGATGTTTGAAACACTTTCCCTGCCATCAAAACAGATTCCAGATGAGCTCACATTTCTCTCAGTAGCAGTCTTACCACACAGAAACAGAAACCATATTTAAATTGGACCACATGTGATTTTTGTGGCACCTACCTGCTACCTAAAGAAATACCATTATGCAAACCTTCATGCTACACTCCATGTGTGATAAATCTTTGATGTGTCCTAATTTCTTTAAATAAAAAATGCGATTATTCAGTTACATTTTGTATTTTATATATAGTCAGACTGCATGCCTGTAGTTATATACAGTACACAAAGTTACTGAGAGAAATAGCTTAGACAATATTCATACTTTGCTATTAAAGGGTTATTTTACAGTTAATCATAGAAGCTGTTTTTACAAGTATTTTCACCAGGCTGATGAGATACAGGGGCTCTTTGTTAAGGATGAGGTGTAGGGGCCATACAGCCCCTATACAGTCTTGCAGGACCAATGTCTGTAGGTCCCCTCTTGTGTGAACATCTGAGCTCTGGAGCCTCTGGAGGAACAGGAGTCTGGTGTCAGATGCATTTGATCATTGTTGTCATTTCCTGACCCAAAAAAAAATTGTAAAGCACTGTGGGGTGAAATGACATAACAGGATAAGGATCCCAGCTTTGGAATATGCAAGCTTGCCTTTGGAAGTGGTCTGCTAACAAACCTGAGTGCAAACCACAGCTTTGGAAAGCAAAGACTTTGATGGAATTATAAGTGTGAAGCCCAGCACTTTGCAAAGGACTTGCATCTGACAGCGCACTGCAGCTGTGGGGGCTTGGTAATGAGCAGCTGGACACTCAGGAGGTTTTCTAAATTTGGGGACTTCTTCAGTTAAGAGAACTTAGGGTGCAGGGTTGCACACAAGGCATGGCAATTTGTGGAATGCTGCTGGCCTGGGTGAAAGCTTTCTGGATTGCCCTTTGCAGTTATTTTTCCTTGGAGAGGAAGCACCATCTGCAGTTAAAACTAGAAAAGCAAAAACACAATCATCAGACCTTTTTTTTTATTTTTCTTCTAACCTTCTCAATGAGATTTTCAATTTAGAGATTCTGGAGAAACAGAAAAGATAGCTGGCTACATAGAAAATTGTCATGCAATCAGTCAGAGGCAAATGTAGTGTGCCACTTGCTCTGAACAACCTCCTTAGATGGATGATATTAAGTGTTCCCAGGGTTTATGAGGAGGCCAGGGTGGGAATTGATTGCATACCACACTCTCCAGGAAAATCTTCTCCACTGGAAGCACATAGCTGATGCCAAATGCACATTGCCAGCCCTGCAATGACACAAGGTGAACATCTTCTTCACACTCATGTATTTGAACCTGACCCAGCCACAGCAGGGTCTCAGCTGATTACCTCACATTACAGATGTGCATGCTCACAGCAGATTTATTGGCTAGTCTGTCCTGCAAATACCTCTCTCTTTC
>NW_005054589.1:565949-566768 GCF_000277835.1 Geospiza fortis
GGTTTTACCCTACCTCAGGCATGACAGTATTGAGTATATGCAACCCCTGAGAGATTCATTCCAGCCCTGTCTGAATGGCTTCTCTCTCTCTCTCTCTCTCTCCTTTCTGTTGGTGGATAAGAAGTTGAAGGGCACTTGCAACCTGCACAGCATGAGAACTGGAGGAGCAGGGTAAGGGAAGAGTTTATTCCATCTCCTCTGAACAGAGGGCACACCTGGAGTACTGCATCTGTTTCAGATGCCCCGTTAAAAGGTCAATGTGAACAAAATGGTGGAGCCCCATAGAGGCCACTGGATGGCACAGGAGCATCCCATGAACCAGGAGAGTCTGAGGGGCCTGGTCCTGTTCAGCTTGCAGAAGACAAGGCTCCCTGTTATCAGAGGGGCTCAGCAAAGGACATCTTCAGAGAGTCTTAGATGGCAGCAGGGAAACTCAGACATAGAATAAGGAATAAAAAACTCATGCCAAGGATTGCACAGCCCTGGCAGAAAGGCCAGAGACCCTGGGGAATCTCCACCCTTGCCGTTTTTCAAAAATCACTTGAAGATGGCCACGAATAAGCTGATCATGTTTTGAGGTAGCCCTCCTGTGAGTAAGTGTTTGGACTAGGGAAGTCCCTTCCAGAATAAATATTTCTGTCCATAATTCTCAGGAAGATTTAAAACCCTTTGTCACTTTCTGCCTAATTGCGTCCATTTTTCAATTTCGTTGCAAAACTGTCATTATCAAGTCGTGTGTACAATACCTAGGGGATTACTTGTTGCATATTTATAAATTCCATTTCCCCAATGTCAGACTTCCCTCCCCATTCCTCCACT
>NW_005054590.1:0-2692 GCF_000277835.1 Geospiza fortis
TATTTATATTTTGTATATATATGTATCTATAGCCATATTTGGAGATATGGTGATATATTAATTTTCTATGATGATATTCGTATTTTATATGGTTCTATATTTATTTTCTATGCTTATATTTGGATTTCAAATGGTTATATATTTATTTTCTATGCATATATTTGGATTTTAGATGGATATATCTGTATTTTGTATATATGTATACATATATACACATTTGTATATATGGCTCTATATGGATTTTATATGCTTATATTTATTTTATATGGTTCTATATTTATTTTATATGATTATATAGGGATTTTCTATGGTGATATTTGGATTTTCAATGGTTATATTTGGATTTTGTATCTATGTATCTGTATATCCATATTTGGAGATATGGTTATATATTAATTTTCTATGGTTATATTTGGATTTTATATGTATACACATATCCATATTTGCATATATGGGTTTTTTAACATATGGTGATATTTGTATTTTATATGGTTCTATGTGTATATATGATTATATATGTACTTTCTATGGTTATATGTGTATTTTCTATGGTTCTGTATTTATTTGATATGATTATATTTCTGTTTTCTATGGTGATATTTGGATTTTGCATATATCTATACACATACCCATATTTGTGTATATGGTTCTAGATGGATTTCATATGCTTATATTTGGATTTTCAATATGCATCTGCATATATAAATATTTTTATCTATGGTTCTAGATGTATTTTATATGCTTATATTTGGATTTTCCCTATATGTATGCATATATAAATATTTATATATATGCTTATATTTGTATTTTGTATGGTCCTACATGTATTTTATTGCTTATATTTGTATTTTCTATATACATATACATATACAAATATTTTTATATGTGGTTCCAGATATATTTTATACAGTTCTAGGTGTATTTTATGTGCTTATGTTTGGATTTTCTATATACATCTACATATATAAAAATTATATATATGCTTATCTATGTATTTTATATGGTTCTAGATGTATTTTCTATGGTTCTATTTGGATTTTCTATATATGTATACATATATAAATATTTATATATGTGCTTATATTTGTATTTTGTATGGTTCTAGATGTATTTTCTATGCTTCTATTTATATTTTCTATATACATCTATAAATATTTCTATATATGCTTATATATGTATTTTATATGGTTCTGTATGTATTTTCTGTGCTTATATTTGTATTTTGTACGGCTCTAGATGTATTTTCTATGGTTATATATTTCTTTTATATGCTTATATTTGTATTTTCTATACACATATACATATATAAATATTTATATATATGTTTATATTTGTATTTTATATGGTTATATTTGTATTTTCTATATACATATACATATACAAATATTTATAGTATTTTGTAAGGTTCTAGATGTATTTTATATGGTTATATTTGTATTTTCTATATACCTATACAAATATTTATATTACGGTTCTACAAGTATTTTCTATGGTTCTAGGTGTATTTTATATGATTACATTTCTATTTTCTATATACATATGCATATATAAATATTTATATATATGGTTATATATGTATTTTATATGGTTCTAGATGTATTTTATATGATTATATTTGGATTTTTTATATACATATACAAATATTTAGATACAGTTCCAGATGTATTTTATACGGGTCTATATGTATTTTGTATGCTTATATTTGTATTTTCTATATACATATACATATATAAATATTTATATATGTGGTATATATGTATTTATATGGTTCTATATGTATTTTATATGAGTATATTTGTATTTTCTATATTCATATACATATATAAATATTTATATATGTGGTATATATGTATTTATATGGTTCTAGATGTATTTTATATGAGTATATTTGTATTTTCTATATTCATATACATATATAAATATTTATATATGTGGTATATATGTATTTATATGGTTCTAGATGTATTTTATATGAGTATATTTGTATTTTCTATATTCATATATAAATATTTATATAGATGGTTCTATATGTATTTTATATGGTTCTAGATGTATTTTCTATGGTTCTGTATGTATTTTATATGGTTATATTGGTATTTTCTATATACATATGCATTTATAAATATTTCTATATCTGTTTATATTTGTATTTTGTATGGGTGTAGATGTATTTTCTATGCTCATATATGTATTTTATATGATTATATTTCTATTTTCTATATTCACATACATACATAAATATTTCTATATATGCTTATATATGTATTTTATAAGGTTCTAGATGTATTTTAGATGGTTATATTAGTATTTTCTATATTCATTTTCAAATATTTAGATACCGTTCTGGATGTATTTTTATGGTTATATTTTTCTACCCGTTTGATTCTCCAACTTAAAAAATCCCATTTTTCCGTTCCAAACCAATCCAAAACGTAACGACAATTAAAAGGAAAAATTGGACACGACCGTTTTTAATTCTGATAAAGTCGAAACCTTTTGAATGGGGAATCAAACCCGGAATGCGGGTGCAGTGGGAAGTTGCGCGGGCCTGGCGCGCGGCGCGCGGGCGGCAGATGGGCCCATTCCACATGAGCGGGCCAATCAATCACAGCTGAAGGGCCCAGGTGCGCCGCAGCCGCGCGCCATCGGCCCCCTTTCACAGTCTGTCACACACGCGGGGACACCGCGCCCG
>NW_005054590.1:3088-4147 GCF_000277835.1 Geospiza fortis
CCCCCACCGCGCTGCCAGCCCCACACAGCTCCCGGGACCCACTCTGTGACCCACAGAGCCAGGTGTGACCCCACAGAGCCATGTGTGACCCCACAGAGCCACCTGTGACCCACAGAGCCAGGTGTGACCCACAGAGCCACCCATGACCCCACAGAGCCAGGTGTGACCCCACAGAGCCAGGTGTGTCACACACAGGAACACGGCGCCAGCCCGACCCCGCTGCCAGCCCCGTGCGGGTCCCAGGGACCCCAATGCTCGGAAATCCCATCCCTGTGACCCCACAGAGCCTTCCTGTGATCCTACAAATTCTTCCCACCATGGGGAGCCGTTCCCTTTCCTGTCCGTGATCCCACAAACCCTTCCTGTAAATGGGAGCCCTTCCCATTCCTGGTTGTGATCCTATAAATTCTTCCTGTTCTGGGGAGACGTTTCCTTTCCTGTCTGCGACCCCATAAACTGTTCTTGCATTTGGGAGCATGTCCCTTCCCTTCCTGTGACCCCACAGAGCCACCCGTGACCCCACAGAGCCATGTGTGACCCCACAGAGCCTTCCTGTGATCCTACAAATTCTTCCCACCATGGGGAGCCGTTCCCTTTCCTGTCCGTGATCCCACAAACCCTTCTTGCAAATGGGAGCTCGTCCCTGTCTGTGATCCCACAAAACCTGGCCGTGACCCCACAAACTCTTCCTGTGACCCCACAGAGCCACCCTGAGACCCCACAACCTGTGTCCCCACAGAGCCAGGTGTGACCCACAGAGCCAGGTGTGACCCACAAACCCTTCCTGTGACCCCACAAACCTTTCCTGTGACCCCATATTTCCATAAATATTAATACGTGCATCGCATATTAAATATATTATTATATTAATTTATATACATCTATAATAATAAATTCAATTATATGTGTATGTTTATATTTCAATTACATATTCATTTAAATGAATATTATTATGTATATTAGAGATAGTAGTGTATCAATTAATATAATAACGAAATAATTCAATGAAATTTATATCTATATATATTTTCATATATTTAAATTTTTATATATTTATAT
>NW_005054590.1:5436-18887 GCF_000277835.1 Geospiza fortis
GACAATCCCCGTGTCCATTGGGGACAATCCCCGTGCCCCATTGGAGACAATCCCCGTGCCCATTGGGGACAATCCCTGTGTCCTCACTGGTGACAATCCCTGTGTCCATTGGGGACAATCCCCATGTCCATTGGGGACAATCCCCGTGCCCACTGGTGACAATCCCCGTGTCCATTGGGGACAATCCCCGTGTCCCCCTCTTTGGCCCCGCAGTTCCCACGGTGTCCCCGTGTCCCCATTGGGGACATTCCCCGTGTCCCCCTCTTTGGCCCCGCAGTTCCCACGGTGTCCCCGTGTCCCGCCCATGCCCTGTCCCTTTGTCCCGCATTCCGGCCGAACCTGCAGCGCTTCCCCGGCCGCCTCCGCCCCCTCCTCGCTCCCCAGGCTGCTCTTTCCCACCCAGGGCCGCCCCAAAAGTTGATTTCCTTTATCTCCGCTCCTCTCGAGTTCCTGAATGGGATTCCCGGTTTGCGGGGCGCCGCGGCCGCTAACGAGGAGCAGAACAAGCCCTTTGTTTTTGCCTGCCCGCCGGAGCGTGAGCGCCCGTGGAAATGCCCCGCTCATTCCCCACGGCGGTTTTGTCTCCCGCTTTTTCCCACGTGGCCCTTCTCCAGCTGCGATGCGAATCGCTGCGCGCCGCCGCTCGTGTCCCCCCGCGACACTTCGGGGCCGTGCACTCGGCCAAAAAAGCCCCAAAACCACCGATTCATTTGCATTTCTTTATGCTGCTTTTTTTTTTTTTAATAATTATTTGGAATCGTTTTCTGGCGGAAGGGATTTTAAAATTCATTTCATTCCACTTCCCAAATCTAGAAATTGAAGCTTTTCAGCAAGGTTCTCTAAATACCCAAAGAGTTTGGAGTTCCCAATTCCCTCTGTCCCTGAGAGAACGGCGACAAAAAACTTCCTGACAAGTCCAACGCCAAGAATCCGTGGAAGAGGAAGGAGTTTTTAACTGGATTTGCCTGGAAAAGCTGATTTTCTGTGCTCGAGGTAGAAACTGGAGACTCGAGAGAGCACTGGAAATGATGGGCAGAGTTTGGGATTGTGGGTAGCAGTTTGGGATTATGGGCAGGAGTTTGGGATTAGGGACAGGAGCCCAGAATTAAGGACAGGACTCTGGGATTAGGGACAAGAGCCCAAAATTACGGGCAGGAGTTTGGGATTGTGGGCAGGAGTTTGGAATTATGGGCAGGAGTTTGGGATTATGGGCAGGAGTTTGGGAATGTGGACAGGAGTCTGGGATTAGGGACAGGAGCCCAGAATTAAGGACAGGACTCTGGGATTAGGGACAAGAGCCCAAAATTACGGGTAGGAGTTTGGGATTGTGGGCAGGAGTTTGGAATTATGGGCAGGAGTTTGGGATTATGGGCAGGAGTTTGGGAATGTGGACAGGAGTCTGGGATTAGGGACAGGAGCCCAGAATTAAGGACAGGACTCTGGGATTAGGGACAAGAGCCCAAAATTACGGGTAGGAGTTTGGGATTGTGGGCAGGAGTTTGGAATTATGGGCAGGAGTTTGGGATTATGGGCAGGAGTTTGGGAATGTGGACAGGAGTCTGGGATTAGGGACAGGAGCCCAAAATTAGGACAGGAGCTCAGAATTAAGGACAGCAGTCTGGGATTAGGGATAGGAGCCCAGAATTATGGGCAGGACTCTGGAATTACAGGCAGGAGCCCAGATTTATGGACAGGAGTCTGGGATTATGAACAGGAGCCCAAAATTAAGGACAGGAGCTCAGAATTAAGGACAGGATTCTGGGATTAGGGGCAGGAACCCAGAATTAAGCACAGGACTCTGGGATTATGAACAAGACCCCAGAATTATGGACAGGAGTCTGGGATTAGGGACAGGATAGGAGTCTGGGATTATGAACAGGAACCCAGAATCATGGACAGGACTCTGGGATTAGGGACAGGAACCCAGAATCATGGACAGGAGTCTGGGATTATGAACAGGAGCCTAAGATTAAGAACAAGAGTCTGGGATTAGGGACAGGAGCCCAGAATCATGGACAGGAGCCCAAAATTAGGACAGGAGCCCAGAATTAAGAACAAGACTCTGGGATTATGAACAGGAGCCTAGGATTAAGAACAAGAGTCTGGGATTAGGGCCAGGACTCTGGGATTAGGGACAGGAACCCAGATTTAGGACAGGAGCCCAGAATCATGGACAGGACCCTGGGATTAGCGACAGGACCCTGGGATTAGGGCCAGGACTCTGGGATTATTGAATCGCATTTTTGCACTGCCTCAGGGGTCGTCCCACAAAATGACTCCGTCAAAATGCTGGGAGCTGTTCAAATCCCAATCCAAGGGATTCTTGCCTGCACAGCGTGGAGGACAAACTCGTATTTCAAGGCTCCTCTGCTGCCCGTGAATTGCCGGAGTCGACAGTTTCTATTTATACATCTGCTGCTTCCCAAAGAAATGGAGATGTCCTTGTCATTGTGTCGTTTCTTTTTGCTGGGCCCGCGCTCGGATGCTGAGCTCGGAACCCCGGCTGGCAGCGCTTTACCAATCCATTAACTCGGGACTGGAAATGGGAATTTGTACATTTGAATCGCATTTTTGCACCTTTCAGGCTCTGCTTTGGGATTTCTCCAAGGATGGAGAGTCCCAAAAGCAGCTTGGACTGGGATTGGATTGGAACGACCCTAAAAATCCCTCCCATCCCAAACAATTCCCTGTCTCCATCGTTAAAAAAGCAGCACAAAGTTGATCCCTGAAATTCCTGGCCACTTTTGGCCGCTCCCCTCCCGATTCCTTTTCGCAGCTGCCGTAATAACAGAGGTGGTGTGAAAAGGAATTAATGTTCCCGCCGTGCCAGACACTAAGGGGAGAAAATCCCAAATCTGCCAGGCTGCCATGTAATCCCATTTGAGGAAATGTTGAAATCATTGCTGCAGAAGGTTAAAAAAATACGGAGCGGGCTGAGTCACATCCACAGCATGGAAAATTTGATCCCAAATGTTTACAGTTTAGCAATCGAAAGCCTTTTAATGCTGTGTTGGGTAAACTTCACTAATCTGCAAAAAATTCCAGTTCTCCTCGTAACGACAGGAACAGAATCAAAGCTGCAGGGACGAAATGGGGAAATCCCATTAAAAACTGAAAAGGATTTTGGAAATATTCCTGCTCAGCAAAGCCAGGGAGGCGTGGAATTGGGAAGACCAGAATATTCCCAGAGGTCACCACATTATCAGTGGCACCCAGAGGTTGGATGGCATCACAGATCCATGGATCTGCTGCCCTGGTGTCCCAATGTTCCTGGAGCTCCTCCTGGCAGGAGAACGTTCCACCAAGTTCCACGGGGCTGTACAGGAGGGGTTAGGTGGGATACAATCATTCCCAGAGAGGACAGCCGGGAATGGGAGTGGCGGTGACAAGCACCGCAGGCTGGACCTGGGGACAGGACGAGTGGTGGCCTTGGCTGGGGTCAGCGCCCTCTTTTCCAGACTTAATAACTCCAGGATTCTGAATCAGTTCCACTGCCACTGTCACTGCCATCCCATTGTCACTGTCATTCCCATTCCCATTCCTATTACCCCTGCCATTGCCATTCCGATTGCCATTCCCATTCCTATTACCCCTGCCATTGCCATTCCGATTGCCATTCCCATTCCTATTACCCCTGCCATTGCCATTCCGATTGCCATTCCCATTCCTATTACCCCTGCCATTGCCATTCCGATTGCCATTCCCATTCCTATTACCCCTGCCATTGCCATTCCGATTGCCATTCCCATTCCTATTACCCCTGCCATTGCCATTCCGATTGCCATTCCCATTCCTATTACCCCTGCCATTGCCATTCCGATTGCCATTCCCATTCCTATTACCCCTGCCATTGCCATTCCGATTGCCATTCCCATTCCTATTACCCCTGCCATTGCCATTCCGATTGCCATTCCCATTCCTATTACCCCTGCCATTGCCATTCCGATTGCCATTCCCATTCCTATTACCCCTGCCATTGCCATTCCGATTGCCATTCCCATTCCTATTACCCCTGCCATTGCCATTCCGATTGCCATTCCCATTCCTATTACCCCTGCCATTGCCATTCCGATTGCCATTCCCATTCCTATTACCCCTGCCATTGCCATTCCGATTGCCATTCCCATTCCTATTACCCCTGCCATTGCCATTCCGATTGCCATTCCCATTCCTATTACCCCTGCCATTGCCATTCCGATTGCCATTCCCATTCCTATTACCCCTGCCATTGCCATTCCGATTGCCATTCCCATTCCTATTACCCCTGCCATTGCCATTCCGATTGCCATTCCCATTCCTATTACCCCTGCCATTGCCATTCCGATTGCCATTCCCATTCCTATTACCCCTGCCATTGCCATTCCGATTGCCATTCCCATTCCTATTACCCCTGCCATTGCCATTCCGATTGCCATTCCCATTCCTATTACCCCTGCCATTGCCATTCCGATTGCCATTCCCATTCCTATTACCCCTGCCATTGCCATTCCGATTGCCATTCCCATTCCTATTACCCCTGCCATTGCCATTCCGATTGCCATTCCCATTCCTATTACCCCTGCCATTGCCATTCCGATTGCCATTCCCATTCCTATTACCCCTGCCATTGCCATTCCGATTGCCATTCCCATTCCTATTACCCCTGCCATTGCCATTCCGATTGCCATTCCCATTCCTATTACCCCTGCCATTGCCATTCCGATTGCCATTCCCATTCCTATTACCCCTGCCATTGCCATTCCGATTGCCATTCCCATTCCTATTACCCCTGCCATTGCCATTCCGATTGCCATTCCCATTCCTATTACCCCTGCCATTGCCATTCCGATTGCCATTCCCATTCCTATTACCCCTGCCATTGCCATTCCGATTGCCATTCCCATTCCTATTACCCCTGCCATTGCCATTCCGATTGCCATTCCCATTCCTATTACCCCTGCCATTGCCATTCCGATTGCCATTCCCATTCCTATTACCCCTGCCATTGCCATTCCGATTGCCATTCCCATTCCCATTGTCCCTGCCTCTGTCGCTGCCATTGCCACACAGCCCCACGGTCTCCCAGCCCAGGCCATGGCGGTGCCGCCCCCACCTCCTTGGCGGCGCAGCGCGACCTCGCAGGCACATCGGGCGCTTCCCAACCTCCTCTCAGGAGCTCTGGGACCTTGGCCCCTCACCACCTGGCCCAGGAGCCTCCAGCTGTGCTTTGGTGGGTTTTCTGGAGCCTGCCTGTGTTTGGGCGGGTTTTCTGGAGCCTGCCTGTGTTTGGGCGGGTTTTCTGGAGCCTGCCTGTGCTTTGGTGGGTTTTCTGGAGCCTGCCTGTGTTTGGGTGGGTTTTCTGGAGTCTGCCTGTGTTTGGGTGGGTTTTCTGGAGCCTGCCTGTGTTTGGGTGGGTTTTGGAGCGCAGGGAGGCACAGGAGGGACAGACACACGCCCTGCTGTTCCCTGGCTGAGTGCAGCAGGGAGTGTTGGAATTCCCGTGCTTCCCTTGGCTTCTCCCAAGCTTTCTCCAACTGCTACAAGCTCCAACAGTGTCCGACAACTCCCAGCTCCTTCCCAACGCCCAGGGATGAGGGATGTGCGTTCAAGCTGTGGAATGATGTGGGGCAGGCGCGGCTCCGCGTTTTCCTTGGAAGCTTTAAAGGGAAGCGCTCGTTTCGCTCGTGGATGGAGCCAGCCTGAGCATTACCACTATTCCGACATCATTTATTTACTCCATCAAACTCATTAATCAAGTTTAATCAAAGAAGGGAGCAATGGCTCCCTCCTAAACCTCTAGCACAGAATCCCGGGATCGTTCCAGTTGGAAAAGATCTGAGTTCCTTGGACATCTCCCTCCTGCTCCAAACAACATTCCCAGTGTCCCCCACCTTTGGGATTGATTGATTAAGATTTCAAAAAGCTTTCAAAACCAATTCCAAGTGTGCCCAAGGGAAAAGCCAAACTGATTTTGCATCACGAATCCGCAGTCAGAGATCCAAAACATGAATGAAATATAGGTAAAATGGATATAAAATACTAAATATCACCACAGAGTATTTGTCACACCATGAGAAAGAGGAAAATTTAAACAGATCCCTGTTTCCACCCTCATGCCAAGCCTAAAAAATGAAGATAAGGGCTTGGAAGGCCCCTGGATTTCATTCCTGGTCCATCTCAATCCCAGCTGCCCCACCCCAAGGAGGGAGGAAATTCCGTGTTCTTACTTTGTATTCTGGAATTGACAAAGGGAGGAGAGAGATTGTCATGTGAGCCGAGGTCCCTGCTCGCCATGTGGTCATAGTGAGTCCCATCTCCATAGTTCTGGTAAGAAATGGGGAAAAAACACAATTTTACACCTCAGTTTGAAGGCTGCTCCATAAAACATCGTTCCCTTGGGGATTTTTCCCTGCTGATTGGCTGGAGTGACACATTTTTAGTGCCCTTTCCAAGTTCACTTCATTAGGGAAAAAAAACAAAGAGAATTCTGACTGGAGGCCTGGGTGATGTTCCTGAAATCCTGTGTGGGGTAAAGCAGCAACAAAACCCTCTGGGAAGAGCCCTCCTGCTTAAAGCATGGCAAAAAGCCTCTGGAGGAAGGAGGTCTCCCGCTGGGGGAATTCCATTCCAGCAGGAAAAAGCAAGGTCAGGTTGTTTGCGGAATAATTCCTCGACTTAATGCCCGGCCTCGATTGAAAATTCCCCAATCCTTCTCAGGCTCGTGCTCCTTTTCTTTCCATCTCCCCACTCGCATTCAGGGCTTTGGAGGCAGAAATAATCGGTGTGTGCCAATTGCCCGATTTCCTTTTCAAAACATTTTTCCCTCGGAAGCAATACAAGTGTCAAGGGGAAAAAAAAGGGCAGGAAAATCAAACTGACAGATGGAAGCTGGAATGACGTCAGGGATGCAAAGCAGGAAAGAAGAAAAGGTGCTGGGATTCCTTCCTTGGAGGCAGGAACGGGGAAATGAGAGCTCCAGGGAAGGGACACGGATGGAGGGCGAGGAGGGCGTGAAGATCCTGCTCTTCCTCGCTGTCCTTTCAGTTAATTGGGAAACAATTAAAATAAACTTAAACAAAGGCAGGAGGAAGGCGCTTTTTGCTCCGTGTGCTTTAGGAATGAAGTGGTGCCGAGCCACGGAGGGAGGGCAGAACTGGGATGTTCCAGTTGGGAACGGGAGCTGCCAGCACTCCGGAGGATCCAGCTGTGCTGCTGGAAAATCTGCTCTTCCCACCAAGGCATGCCCATCCCAAAGTGTCAAAAAAATGTGGATAACTGTCCACAGGCACAATTGAACTGACTGAGCCCAGCTGGCTCCCAAATCCCAGAGAAGGCCGAGCCAGAGGGAGCCCCCAGGGAATTCTGCTCCTGAGCAGGGACCATGGGATGTGGCTGTGCCCAACTCCAGCCTGGAGCGCTCGGGGGATGCGCCAAAATCCCCCAAATCTCCCAGGGACAGAGAGACGGCTTTGAGCTGCTCTGGTGACAATCTTGGGCCTGGAATGGGCAGGGAATGAAAACCCCAGCGCGTGCAATTCCCAAAAATCCCTGCAAATCCAACGGGGGAGCAGCCTCTGCACCAGCTGTGCTTTGGGGTGGGGGGGCTGCCCGAGCCCATCAGTAATTGCTTCATTAATATGCACAGAGATCATGGAATGCTTTGGGTCGGAAGGGACCTTCTGGAGCATCTCAAAGGCAGCGGCAGGCTGGGGTTTGAGATGGAAACATTGCGAGGAGGCGTTCTAACGAGAGGCCGAGTTCCTGGCATGGCACATTTCCATCTGCAGGGGATAAAGACGAAATTGACTTACCCTGGATGGACTCGGATGTCCTGCATTCCCCCAGGACCCTGAGCTAGTTCTGTCTTCTACATCTGGGGACAAAAAAGTTCTTTAGGCTTCGTGGCAAATCATTCCCGCCTTTTGTGAGAAATTAATGCTTCAAATGAATCTCCTGGCGCCTTTAATTAAGAAGCGGGCGCGAGGAGCCGAGGCCGGGAAGTGGCTCCTGACCCCGGGGCTGAAATGAACTCATTGAAATGCACGGCGGGGATGGAGCCGGACCCTCAGGAACGCTGAGGTCTGAGCAGCAGCACGGTTCCTGCCTGCCTCCAAAGGGATGAAATCCGGGAATTTGGGGATCCCATCCTTGCCCAGGTGTCCAGCAGAAAGCAGGGACGGACAGACACTTGGGGCAGGACAGAGCTGGTGTGGTTTTACCAGAGTTCCTCCTCCAGGTTTTATGGGATGGAAGGGATTTTAAGGATCCAGCTGTCCCAGGCCTGAAACACTTTCCTGCTTAAATCTCTTAAATCTTTTTTAGGTCAAACCCATCCAGGTTTTAGGATCAGTGGGAATTTCAGTTGGAGAAGGTGCTGAAACAGAATCCAGGGGCATTTCCAAGATTCCAAACCTGACACTTCCATTCTTTCCCCCAGTTAGGATTTCTATTCTCTCCCGTAATAGATGAACACGTTAATAGCACGAGACACTCGGAGGTAAATATTTAATTAAGCTCCAGGAAAAAAAAAAAAGGGAATGAAACTGTGGATCATTTACCTGACAGATCCGATCAAGCATTCCATTAGGTTAATTAGGCAGATTTTTTAAAAATCAGTTGTGTTATGTAACAGACAATTAACTCTGGGGAGCTCCAAGCTCAAAATGATGGCATGGGGATTTTTTTAATCAATAACCCATGGGTTCGGATGGGGAGAAGAGATCCCAAAGCCAGCACAGAAGGGCTTGCAGTGATTGTGGAGGGAAATGCATCACGGTGGAGTTGAAGGGATTTTAGGGATTTTCCAACGCCTTCCACCAGAGTGGGGTGTTCCAAGTGGGGACAATTCCAGCGAGGGATTCCCTCCCAGCACCCCAAAAACCCCTGGCCTCCTTCAGAAAGGGACAGGCCAGGATTTGAGCTGGATCTCTGGAAACCCCATCCCAATTTTGCTGGGATTTCAGCCCAAAAGCGCCGAGCGGCGCCGCCCCTCTGCGAAGCATCACTGAGGAGCCCTAACGAAGTAACCCTGACGGATAAATCCATTTCTTTGTCCCTAATCAAATCCAAGCAGGTTGACATAAGGCAGGAACCCAATCCAGTTATTCCCCGCTAATTGGCAAAGGCCCTTTCGTTCTCATGAAAACAATCGTGGGGATGGGAGGAGAAGGAGGCTGCGGCTCTATGGTGCCCAGGACAAGCCCTGAGATGAAGTCCTGAAGGAACCTGGATTCTCCAATTGCTGCTTCCAACTGCTCCACCTCCAGCTGAGCTCCGGAGGGAAGGGAGGAGAGAACACGCATCCAGAAAAAAGCTGGAGGAAAAAGCAGAATTTTTGCAAAATCCTCAATTTCCAGCTGGGATACAGAAATCTTCACAAGGTCAAGGTTGGGAGAGACCTTGGGCAGATTTGGGAATTCTCCTCAGGAAATCCGGGATAAAGAATTTGGGATTTAAAGGATCACCAGTGATGGGTGAGGAGGAACCTAAGGATCATCACCTACCACTGTCCCAGCCTGTTCCAAGCCCCATCCAGCCCAGAACCATTCCAGCTTTTTGGGGCCACCTGGAGCGAGATGATCCCTGAATCCCCTCGTCATGGAGAGACCTTCTCATGGTCAGATTTGGGAATTCTCCTCAGGAAATCTGGGATAAAGAATTTGGGATTTAAAGGATCACCAGTGATGGGTGAGGAGGAACCTAAGGATCATCTCATTGCACACCTCCCACTGTCCCAGGCTGCTCCATCCAGCCCAGAACATTCCAGCTTTTTGGGGCCACCTGGAGCGAGATGATCCCGAAATTCCCCGAGGATGTGGAGGAATTTCGTGTCAAACCAAGGAGGGCGGGGCAGATGTGAGGCTGCTGACGCCGATCCTATTGCACTTTGGCATTGCTGCTTCCCAAAACCCCCTAAACTGGGCCTGCTAATCCCAATGAATTTCAGCGCGCCTGCCTGGTGCACTGAGACCTTTCCTGCTGTTTTGCTCTTCAAAAGAACTCGGATTTATCCGAGTATTAGCTTGAAAAACTACATGAAAAAACCGAGCTCAACAAAATACAGAAGGAGGATTAAAGAGGAAGATCAAGGGAAGAAGAAACCTGGATATTTGATAAGCTAAAGGACTGGAAAATTTCACATGCACATCCATTGATCCGATCTTTTTTTGAAGGTTTCCCTCTAAATATCATCAGGACATGAGAAGAAAAGCCCAAAACAACAGGCAGGGAGGTGATGTGGAAGAAGGACGGGATGAAGGCCTCGAATCCTTGAAAAATTCACTCCTGCAATTAAACAGGCATTTCATTTTCTGCCTGAATTTCCACAAATATCCACGGAGAGTCGGAGACCGAGGCGGCCGCAGCGTAAACAAACCTGAACTGTTCCCAACAAAGAATTCCATTGTGCTGCTGGGGGTGAGCTCATCGCTCCCACATCGTCCCAGCAGCCAAACACAGGTTTTTTATCCAGGCCATGGACCCAGCTGCATCCCAGAATTCCAGCTTTTCCCAAGGCCAGCAGGTCCATGGATTTCCAACCTGGAGTAGTGGGAGGTGTCCCTGCTCCTTCAAACCCTCCCAGCCCAAAAATTGCTGCTGTGGAACACCGGGATGGCTCAGAGGGCTCCTGACCCCAAAAGTCAGAGGGGATTTTCTTATTTTAGCTTTTGTTTTGTTCCCTGAGCCGGAGAATAAATAAATTCCCAAATTTCTGCTCTTTGGGGAGCTTCTGAAAACAGGAGCTGTACGGAGCATCAGGATGTTCTGGGATAAACCATTGGGATGGTGCTACAAACAAAACACTGCTGGATGCGGAAAAGAAAATCATTTCACTGCACAGTTCCAACTTGGACTAACGTCATTTATTCCCTTGCTCCGAGAGTCTCCCAACTAATTGTGCCTTGTAACAGAAAGGCTGAAATGAGGATAGAAAATGCTGACGTGCCCGTGAATGCCAAATGAATTCATCACAGGGATTAATTCATCACCGTGGGACACACAAAGCACAGCCAGCACGCCGGGATTGCTTTCCTGGGGACACACAGGTAGGGCTGACAGCGCTGAAAGCCCAACAGGCCTGCAATGGTTTGCTCTCAATATCAGGAACCTCCAGGAACCACCCAGGAACCTGCTCCCAGCCTGAGGAGCTCGTTGGGACTTCACAGACAGTGGTGGATACCCAATGGAACTCATTGGGATTTCGCAGACAGTGGTGGATTCCCAGCAATCACCAGTCCCTGAGTGGTTTGCTCTCAGTATCAGCCTCAAGGAACCACCCAGGAACCTCGTCCCAGCCTGAGGAGCTCATTGGGATTTCACAGACAGTGGTGGATACCCAATGGAACTCATTGGGATTTCGCAGACAGTGGTGGATTCCCAACAATCACCAGTCCCTGAATGGTTTGCTCTCAATATCAGCCTGAAGGAACCACCCAGGAACCTCTTCCCAGCCTGAGGACCTCGTTGGGATTTCACAGACAATGGTGGATACCCAACAGTGACCAGCCCCAGAATGGTTTGCTCTCAATATCAGGAACCTCCAGGAACCTCCTCCCAGCCTGAGGACCTCATTGGGATTTCACAGACAATGGTGGATTCCCAATGGAGTCACCAGCCCCAGAATGGTTTGGGATCTTAGGGATGATCCCACTGCACCCCTTCCACCAGAGCAGGTTACTCCAAGCCCTGCCCAAGGCCTTGGCCACCCATACACTGTCCCAAGGTTACATCCAAAAGGAGCTGCAAAAGCTCTTCCAACCTCCACACCCACACAGCTGCTCCTTGCCCTTCCCTGGGCCTTTTCCCTGAACTCATTTCCTGCAGTGGAAGCCTGAGGAATTTTCTGGCGCTTTTGGAAAAGTTTCCCTCTCCCTGCAGCCCTTGAAGCCTCTGCCAGGGATCGCTTCCGTTTGAAACTGGACATCCTAAAGATGGAAATGCTTCCGTGGCCGGCCACACGACAGGTTTGGGCACCTGATCATCCCTCAAGTCATCTCCTCGCCAGAGAACACCTCTGGAGTTCCAGCTGGGAGAGAGGCCCCGGCTCTCTCCGAGGTGTTTGGAGCACATTCTGTACTTTTTCAGCCGACGGGTCATTAGGAACTAAATTATCCTTACAAGTGTCTTCTGAAAGGAATAAATGACGTCCCCTGCACCACGGAAGGATAAATTCAGCCACATCTCCCTGGAATATTCATGCCTGTCAGGATGGCGATCTCAGGAGCTGCAAGCAGAGGTGGGAACTCTCCACCCACCCTGCCTGGAGGCAAATCCTCTTCATCCTCAGGGAAGAGGAAGGGGAGGGGTTCCTGCAGAGCCCGGGGAAGGCCTCACCGAGCTCAGGGAGCTGCACCGAGCCCCCAGCAGGGCTGTGAGGGCACCTGGGCTCAGAAAAACTCAGGATTTGTCCCTCGGTGCCCTGAGGGAGCTGCACCCAGCCCCGAGCCCGGGATTTGTCCCTCGGTGCCCTGAGGGAGCTGTACCCAGCCCGGGATTTGTCCCTCGGTGCCCTGAGGGAGCTGCACCGAGCCCGGGATTTGTCCCTCGGTGCCCTGAGGGAGCTGCACCGAGCCCGGGATTTGTCCCTCGGTGCCCTGAGGGAGCTGCACCGAGCCCGGGATTTGTCCCTCGGTGCCCTGAGGGAGCTGCACCGAGCCCGGGATTTGTCCCTCGGTGCCCTGAGGGAGCTGCACCGAGCCCGGGATTTGTCCCTCGGTGCCCTGAGGGAGCTGCACCGAGCCCGGGATTTGTCCCTCGGTGCCCTGAGGGAGCTGCACCGAGCCCGGGATTTGTCCCTCGGTGCCCTGAGGGAGCTGCACCGAGCCCGGGATTTGTCCCTCGGTGCCCTGAGGGAGCTGCACCGAGCCCGGGATTTGTCCCTCGGTGCCCTGAGGGAGCTGCACCGAGCCCGGGATTTGTCCCTCGGTGCCCTGAGGGAGCTGCACCGAGCCCGGGATTTGTCCCTCGGTGCCCTGAGGGAGCTGCACCGAGCCCGGGATTTGTCCCTCGGTGCCCTGAGGGAGCTGTACCGAGCCCGGGATTTGTCCCTCGGGGCCCTGAGGGAGCTGCACCGAGCCCGGGATTTGTCCCTGCCGAGCTCCCCCCGTGCCTGGGGCCCCGCACATCCTGTTTACAGCCCGAGCTGCTCCCTTCCCAAGGCATCCGAGCGTGGCAATTGTTGTCCTTTGGAATATGGTAATTGGGATATTTTTACCCAGCTCCAGAACATATTTGCAGCCCACAGCAGACTTTCGACAACAATGCAACTTGGGAAGCTGTAAATATGGGACGATCATCCCCAAACACCCAGCTAGCCTTCAACACGTCTTGGCATTTGGGACAGCAGCTCTACTCCAAACATATGGCAGGGAAAGCTTTGCCTTTGCTTTGCGCCCTCCTGCTTTCGTTTTTAGGGTGTTTCAAGCATTGTTCCCCATTTCCAACCCCTCCCTGTCCAGCTGGAACAGCAGGAA
>NW_005054590.1:18940-20372 GCF_000277835.1 Geospiza fortis
AAGAGCTTCAATCCATTTCCCTCCAGAAAATCCTAAAATCCGACAACAGTTTCGATCCACTGCACCAAGCCCTGTCCTGGGACACTCCAGGATCCAGGGGAAAGAGGAATTCCTGCCCAAAATCCCCCCCAGCCCTGCCCTCTGGGCTCTGTCCCTCCAGCTCCCTCTCCCATCGAGGCACTGGCAGTTGTTGGAGGGGATTTCCACAAATCCAGGACTGGAGAGGCCCAAGGATTTAATTAGCTTTGTTTAGAAACGAGTAAACAAAGAGGGATGGCTTTAATGAAAAGGGACAAACAGCATGGAAGCAGCTGGAAGGGGTTTTTTTTTCTATCCCAACTGTTGTTTTATTCCGGGCTTGAGTCACTTCGACCCCCAACTAAAACAATTTTAATTTAGGCCAGACATCTAAGAGCGGTGTTTATTCACACGGGCAGCTGAAGCTCCATCCCTGGAAGTGCTGGAGAGGCCTTGGAGCAAGCTGGGCCAGCGGAAGGTGTCCCTACCCTGGGAATGGGATTTTCCTTCGGGTCCTTCCAACCCAACCCATCCCAGACCCCTCCAGCAGGAACGTCACGTCAGCATTGACTGGGAATTATTACAAATCCCACCATTTATTCAAGGTTTGCCTTGAAAACCCCACCACGATACATTTGTGATCCTTTCTTTGTGCTTCATGAAGGGTTTTTTATCACCCCGTGCTTGTTCCTCAGAGACGCAAAGGGCAGAATGGGTTTGGAGTGACCTGAAGGAACAAATCCCAGCAGAGCCAGAGAAACACAGGAACGTTTCCTTGGAGGAAAAGGCAGGAAACACAGGAGTTTCCTTGGAGGAAAAGGCAGGATTTTCCTTGGAGGAAAAGGCAGGAAAGGCAGGAATTTCCTTGGAGGAAAAGGCAGGAAAGGCAAGAATTTCCTTGGAGGAAAAGCCAGGAGTTTCCTTGGAGGAAAACCCAGGATTTTCCTTGGAGGAAAAGGCAGGAAAGGCAGGAATTTCCTTGGAGGAAAACCCAGAAAAGGCAAGGATTTCCTTGGAGGAAAAGCCAGGAGTTTCCTTGGAGGAAAACCCAGGATTTTCCTTGGAGGAAAAGCCAGGAATTTTCTCTAAATGTAAATACAACTTATATAAAGCTTCTATAGATATACATTTATGTATAAATATATAATTTATATCTCTATACAATATATAATTGATATATTTATCTACTATATATTATACAATACAGTCTATCATTTATATCTTTATATAAAATGTATATAAACATATATTTAGATATAAATCTATCGTTTATGTCTTTATATAATATATGCGATTTATATATTTATATAAGCCCAGCCCTGCTGTGCCAGTGCCAGGCTGTGACTGTGACAGCCCCCTGGCCGTGTCCCCTGGGATCGGTGTCCCCTGGGATCAGTGACATCCCCCTGGCCGG
>NW_005054590.1:22405-24296 GCF_000277835.1 Geospiza fortis
GGGGGATTTTTTTTGGGCATCTCACAGAGCCAGCAGGGATTTCCCATAACCAGGGATCTCACAGAACCAGGGATTTTTTGGGGGATTTTTTGGGATTTTTTCAGGGATCTCCCAGAAGCAGGGAATTATTTGGTTGCAAGTCCCTTCGGCTCAGGGCCACCTCTCCCTTTCCTGCCTTCCCCTCCCGGGTGCTCAGGTTGCTGCCCTGAGCAGCTCCAGAAGCTGCCGTGCCGCAGGAATTCCTCTGCCGTGGGCAAACAAACCCCAAATCCCCGAGGTTTTGCAGCTTGGGAGGAAGTTCCCACCCAGCACAACAAAAGCCATTGTGTGCAGAGCAGAATTAATAAGAATGAATATGGTTTCGATTAATTGTTCAAACATAGCGTGGCAAAACTTGGGGGATTTGGATTTTAAAAAGCCCCAAATTGACTGGAAAATTCAATGGATAGGATGAGCTGATCCCAAATTGCAATGCAGGATGGTTTGTTTGGTTTGCTGCAGAAGCAGCCCTGAGCTGGCTGTGTATTTATTTTTTATAGGGAATCTGGATGATGGAAAGCACCTAGAACCTCTTGGATTTTTCCCATAAATATCTCAGCAAATCCGCTCTGCTCTTGGGAAATTCTCCGTGACTTCCTGTCACAAAGTGCAACGATCACTGTCTGTTCTGCCGCCGCTCTGCTTCCAAAGCGAATCCCAACTTTGTCTCCAGGATGAAATCAAAATTCTCATCCCAGCTCGGGGTCCTTTTTCCTGGAAGTAAACCCAGAGAATCTCAGGGGTTACTCCTCGCCAGAAATCCAGTTTGGGATTTACAGGAATACTTGGAATGGTGGAAATGCACAGGGCAAAATCAAATTTGGGAATTTGACCGGTTGGGTTCTGGAGGCAAGAGTTGATGGATGGAAATAAAGAGATTCCTTCCCACTTCCACGGAGATAAAATGATATCAAATCCAGAATCTGGAAACGCAGGGATCCAATTCCTTGTTAATTACCCCTGGAAAATAATTGGGTGCCAAATCTGGGCACGCTCCTCACGTTGGCAGCTCATGACACATTTCTCTATCAAGTGCCGCGAAAATGAAGCCAATTTCGGAGCAAATTGATCAGAGTGCAAATATTGATCCTTTTGGCCTTCCTTGGAGTTCATTAAGGAGGGATTCACCCCCTTTAAGAAGGCAAATTGCTGTGTGATCCCCCTGGTTGTGTCGATGATTCCTTTTTAGCAGCGAAGCCTGGGAAAGCCAAGCAGCAATGTGGGATGTTGGAAAGAACCGCGCTCGCTCGGTACCTGCAGCTCCTTTTGCTGCGACCTTTGGCCAGCGGGATTTGCCAGCAAACTCCTCGGCAAGGAGTTGGCAAACACGTCGGGAGGCAGCCGCAGCTTCCCTGCTCTCGGTGGGAAGTTTATAGCCTGCATTCCGTTCCAATGGCTATGCATATCATTAGCATATTTCAATAGGCTGCTTCCCGAATTAAAGTGGAAGCAGCTAGAAAATGCTCTTGGCTCAGCGGCTCCTTCGCAATCAAAATTCAGCCTTCCTGAAGTTGTTTTTTTTTCTTCCTTGACTTTCGACAAAGAGGGAAAATAAGCGAGGAAAAAAGGCAGCTGAAGTACTCGGTGTTTACTACCGAGATCCTCCTGACTGCGTTTCCCAGGAGCATTGCAGGGAAAGGGAATTGGAATTCTGGTCAGACAAAATCTCCAGGCCAGGCCGATTTTCAGGAAGAATTCTCCCTGTTCCTGCATTTCCTTGGTGGGGATCCCCCAGAGCAGAGGGGCTCCAGGCCTGAGAGAATTTCTGGGGATTGGAACAGCATGAGGGATCCTGCAGATCCCATTCTCCTTCAGATCCTTCCCTCCTTCAGATCCTTCCACCTTCAGATCC
>NW_005054590.1:24560-34878 GCF_000277835.1 Geospiza fortis
CCTTCCACCCAAATCCCTTCCTCCTTCAGATCCTTCCACCCAAATCCCTTTCTCCTTCAGATCCTTCCTCCTTCAGATCCTTCCACCCAAATCCCTTCCACCCAAATCCCTTCCTCCTTCAGATCCTTGCACCCAAATCCCTTCCATGACTGCCTAAAAGTACCAGGAAAGCTGGCACCTCCTTCTGTCCCACATTTCTTTGGAATATATTTTTACAATATTCTCTTGGATTTATTGCACCTTTGGCTGTCCCTGGCCACTCTCCAGCCCGTTCTGGACTCACAAACCCCAGCGTGCAGCTCCATCCCCGCATGATGCAAAGCGGGAGGGAACCGCTCCTCTTTTCTCCTCTTTTCCTGCGCAATGGTGGCACGAAAGCAAAAGGAAACACATTCTCTTAGTCCAGCAGAAATATTCAAGGGGGTGAGTCAGGAGTTCCAAAAATACATTTCCTAAGCTGCAAAACAGAGCTGGATGTTGCCATGGCACTTTGGGAAAATTCCCAAGCCTCCAGCTCGGCTGAGAGATGAATCAAATCGCAGCGAGCCGAGTTGTCGGTCACTTTTACCACTGATTTCATTTGTTGGTTTTGCCCTGGCTTTCAGGTTTAAAGCCAAACGGCTGAGAGGGATTTAAAGGAGCAGGATTTCTACAAGTGCAGAATCCTGACACCTCCCACCATTCCAGAATGTTCCAGACACCACCCAACAAACATCCAACAAACGAGCTCTGTGCTTCCCAAAATCCTGGTAGGTTTTTTCAGTCTGCAAAGCCACCGCGAGCTGGAGCAGGATGGAGCCAACCCAGCACGAAAACCTTGATGAAATCCGTTTTTGTGTCCCCAAAAAAAGAAAAAGAAGGAAAAACCAAAACCACACTGCCAGTCCAGGCTCTCATTCACATCTGTCCAAGTTTGGAACGCGCGATGTCACCTCGCTGTCACCTCCATCCCCACCCCATTCTACAGAACAAAGGAAAACCGGGTGAGATGCTGGTGAGAACAGCGGCTGGAAGCTGAACCCTGGAGAAGCCCCTTTGAAAGGAAAGCAGGGAGCAGGAGGGACGCAGTTGATTTTGTTACAAAATCTCCAGTTCCTGTGAGATGCAAATCAGCTCTCAGCCATTCGCTGGTGGCACCAGACATCAAAATTAGGTGAGAAAATCAATAAATTAGCAATTTCCCGGGATTTAACAATCCTGCCTCGATCAAACCCTCCCTGGGTTTACATTTCCAGCCTTCCTGTCAAATATAGACTTAACACCATTCTAACATTTGGTGCTTTTGCCAAGGGCGGCAAGAAACAACTCCCAGGGAGGGCTGCCATCCATCCGAGGAGGAGGAGGAGGGAAAAAGTCAAGGAAAAGGAACAACCAAGTGTCCAAGGCCTGGTCGGGTGGGGTTTGTCCCTGGTTTTGGCAGGGATTCAATGGGGTGACCATCAAATCCCTTTGGTCCCAAACCATTGGGATTTTCTATTCAATGGGGTGACCATCAAATCCCTTTGGTCCCAAACCATTGGGATTTTCTATCCAATGGGGTGACCATCAAATCCCTTTGGTCCCAAACCATTGGGATTTTCTATCCAATGGGGTGACCATCAAATCCCTTTGGTCCCAAACCATTGGGATTTTCTATCCAATGGGGTGACCATCGAATCCCTCCCGTCCCGCACCATTCCCCAGCTCCTGACACGCACAGGAGGAGACGTCAGAGAGAAACTGGTGTGGGAAAGGAGAATGCAGGAGCACTTGGAGTGGTTTTATCCGGAGCTGAGCGGGTGAATGCTGCGAATGCCAGGCTATTCAGCATTCCAGCAGCAGCAGCAGCAGCAGCTGCACAGCCCGAGCCTCAAACACCGCCCTCCTCCCATGGCAGCTCATTTTATCCATTGTCCCTGCGGAGAGGAGCCACAGGAACATGTGCAGGGTTCCATAGGAAGTGCCAATGGCGGCTGATGAGAGCAATTGGGGATTTCAATGGCAGGAGAGAGGTAATCACAGCGCAGCGAGCGCAGCTCCACTCCAGGAACCTCAGCGGGGCCGGGGGGAGCATCTGCAGCGGCACCGACATTCCTGATGGAACGGAATTTGGGATGGGATGGATGGAACCTGCGCCGACGGGACAAACATTGCTTTGTAGGATGAGAATAAAAGTGAAAACGAGAACCCCCCAGAGCAGCACCTCCTGTTCCTGCTGCTGAGAGCCAGAGTCACGGCTTGGCTCCCCGGCCATGCCATCCACGCTCTCCTCGTCTCCTGGTGCCACCTCTGCCCAAACCCACAGAGTCTCCAGCCTCTGCCAGCTCCACAGCCAGAGGGAACAGTGGTGCCCACGGTCCCCTCCTGTGTGCCAGAGCCATGGTTGGTGCCAGCCCCAGTCTGGGTGAGCTGTGCCCGTGTCCCACTGCCAGCCCCAGTCTGGGTGAGCTGTGCCCAGTCCCACTGCCAGTCCCAGTTTGGGTGAGCTGTACCCAGTCCCAGTGCCAGTCCCAGTCTGGGTGAGCTGTGCCCAGTCCCAGTCTGGGTGAGCTGTGCCCGTGTCCCAGCCCCGCTCCGGGTATCTGTGCCCACCCCAGTGCCAGCCCCACTCTGGGTATCTGTGCCCGTGTCCCAGCCCCACTCCGGGTGAGCTGTGCCCATGTCCCAGCCCCGCTCTGGGTATCTGTGCCCATGTCCCAGCCCCACTCTGGGTGAGCTGTGCCCATGTCCCAGCCCCGCTCTGGGTATCTGTGCCCATGTCCCAGCCCCACTCTGGGTGAGCTGTGCCCATGTCCCAGCCCCGCTCTGGGTATCTGTGCCCACCCCAGTGCCAGCGTGGGTCAGGTGAGCTGTGCCCGTGTCCCAGCCCCGCTCCGGGTATCTGTGCCCACCCCAGTGCCAGCCTGGGCCGGGCGGGCTGCCGGGACGAGCGGAACGCAGCCATTGCTGCCCGACAATACCGGCTCTTTGTTTTCCCGGGCTCCCCAATCTGTCCGTCCATCTGTTCTGCCTTGCTTTAGAATTCCCGTTTGAAGCTCCTGGGGAAGGATTCTCCTCTTTGTTTCGCCTCTGCTCCCTCACGAGGAGCTTGGAGTTCAGAGCCAGCCCAGCCTGGCACTGATTTTCCAAAGAAATCGAGAAATTAAAACCTCTGTTTTACTGGCATCCGATTTGTTTCTTTCCTCAATTTATGGTAAAAAAGAATCAACGTGAATTCCCAGGAAATGGTTAAAAGAGGGAAGCGAGCAAGATGGCTTTTCTTGGGCAAAGATGGAAAAACAATTTCAATCTCTGGACTCCCAAAGTTTGGAATTAAACGGCACAAATACAAAACACCTTTTTGTGAAAAACAAGGATTTCCTATTTGCTCCTTGTCCCACTCCTCGGTGTGGCTGGAGCAGAGTTTGAGGCTTCCTTTGGAAGGAGGAAAGGAGGTTTCCTCTGCCCTGCTGCACACTGGGAATATCCCCAAATCCGTCCACAAAAGAAGGTAAAAGCATTCACAAGCAAAAAACCAAAACCATTCCTCCATTTCCTCTATAAATCTCTCTATTTGTTTTGTTGGATTTTTTTCCTCCGGTCTGTTTTCCTCCCTTGCCTCATGGAGCCAATGATAAACCACAAAAATGGATACGGTAACGGCATCAAATACGGCAAGAATGGGGAAGGATTAATTAATAGTTCATTAATTACTTTTCCCAATGAACAGGAAATTTTCGGAGCCTGAGGGGAAGCCAAGGGTCTCAGGTTTGATGGCTGCACATGGATCTGGGTTTTCCTGTACACTAAAATCTCCTCCTGCACGAGGGGAAGATTTGTTATCCCGATATTTTGTGCAGGAAACACGGAATAAGGAGGCCCTGCTCATACAGCACAACCCTGAGAGACAAAACCCACCAAACCCGGATTTTATCCTAAAATAAAATCAGATTGCACAAAGTGCAAAGACCAGATATTTGTGAAATACAACTTCTAAATGAATCCCAAATCCTTGGTCCTTGTTTGCTCTCGGGAGATTCAGAGCAGGGAAAAGACAACACAATTCTGCCTGATTCGTGCTTGCCGTGCCATGAATTGCATGGAAAAGGCAAAAGGCAAGCAGGACCACGTCCCAGAGATGCTTTAATTGCTGCTATAAAACTGGGACAGGGAGAGCGGCGTTTTCCTTTCTTTTAAGGAAGTCTTGTCCTTGATAGGATCTCATTCAACATCGCTGGAAAAGAAAAACATCCCATTTACAGGATAACATCTCCTCGTGCTTTAGGTCCTTCCAGGCTTGAAGCGTGAGGCGCTGGCCAAGAAAATATGGAGATTTATGTCCTTCCTGCCAGAAAAAAGTCCTGCAAACAGCAGGACACTTCCACGGGATGGGATTTGCAGCCTAGAATGGAGAAACTCCTCCTGCCACGGATCATCCTCCCACTCTGGAACTTTTTCCTGCTTGACAGTCGCTCACAGGTTGGACTCGATGACCTTGAAGGTCTTTCCCAACCTCAGCGATTCTGGGATTCTGTGATTCTCCAGACCAGGTCCCACGGCATTAAATGAAAATGGAATTTAATCTCCTACGTGGATATGAAAAAAGACCAGTGGAAAAAACCCTCCTGGTGCTTTTAGTCCCTTTTCAAGAAGTTCTATCAAATAAATGTCTTTGGCCAACTCCATTAGGGAGCAATTAGACCTTAATGGCCGTCTAAATCCATTATCAGTGGCCATTTAACCTTGCAATATTTAAAGATAATATTTAATTGGAGCAAATTAATGGGCTGCCTGTGAGACCAAAGAGATCTACTTAGGCTCTCTGCTTTTCCATCGGGGATATTTCCCTTTGGATAGTGTGACAAGAAGCTGGGAAAAGTTGTTCCTCACGTTTGGAGTTCAAATAAACGAGTTAAAACCAGAGCAAAATTTCAAACAAGCACCTGCTTTATCCTTCTTGCTGCTCCCATTATTTCCATATTTCCATATTTATCCATCCACAGTTATTTTTTCATCCACCATTCCAGGTTGCTCCAAGCCCTGATCTTGGACATTCTCAGGGATTCAGGGGCAAAAACTCCTCTCCAACCCTCTCAGATCTCCCCAGCCCAAGGGAAATGTGAATTGCACACAGATCTAGAAATTCCAGCTCAAGGAGGACAATTCCTATTTCATCCCAAGGTTCTTGCCACTTCATTCCCCACAGATCTAGAAATTCCAGCTCAAGGAGGACAATTCCTATTTCATCCCAAGGTTCTTGCCACTTCATTCCCCACAGATCTAGAAATTCCAGCTCAAGGAGGACATTCCCCATTTCTTCCCAGGGTTTTGCCACTTCATTCCCCACAGATCTAGAAATTCCAGCTCAAGGAGGACAATTCCCATTTCATCCCAAGGTTCTTACCACTTCATTCCCCACAGATCTAGAAATTCCAGCTCAAGGAGGACATTCCCCATTTCTTCCCAAGGTTTTGCCACTTCATTCCCCACAGATCTAGAAATTCCAGCTCAAGGAGGACATTCCCCATTTCTTCCCAAGGTTTTGCCACTTCATTCCCCACAGATCTAGAAATTCCAGCTCAAGGAGGATATTTCCCACTTCATCCCAAGGTTTTGCCACTTCATTGCCCACAGATCTAGAAATTCCAGCTCAAGGAGGACATTCCCCATTTCATCCCAAGGTTCTTGCCATTTTGTTCCCCACAGATCTAGAAGGTCCACCTTAAGGAGGACATTTCCTATTTCATCCCAAGGTTCTTGCCACTTCATTCCCAAAGGACAGGAATGAGAGCAGGGAGAACCTTCAATCCTGTGATGCTCTACGATGTCATCGCCGGCGTCTCTTTGAAGCCAAGTGACAACATCCAACGTCTGCACTATTTCAGTCCCTGGAGAACTTCCCTGATGGAAGCATGGGAAAGCCTGGAGAAGCTCCAGAAGTAGGTTGCCATCTCATTGCCACGTTGGAAGGTTAGAGGTGTTTCCTCTGTGAACTGAGCGCTTTAAATAGCGCTGACTTTGCACGTCGGCACGGAGGAGCTGGAGCTGGCGCCGATCCACGGAATTTCCGAGAGTCGCAGCCAACTCCAGCGCTGAACACGCGTGGAATTCAGCGTGTCAGGAGGCCAGGAGAAGATCCTTCCTCTGGCACAGAAGTGGAACTCATCTTTGGTGGGAATTGTGGAATGGGTTGGGTTAGAAGGACCTTCAAGCCCATCCAGTGGGAGTCATGGAATGGGTTGTGTTGGAAGGACCTTCAAGCCCATCCAGTGGGAGTCATGGAATGGGTTGTGTTGGAAGGACCTTCAAGCCCATCCAATGGGAGTCAGGGAATGGGTTGTGTTGGAAGGACCTTCAAGCCCATCCAATGGGAGTCATGGAATGGGTTGTGTTGGAAGGACCTTCAAGCCCATCCTGCCTGGGATCACTCAGATGAGCGAGAGGTCCCGGGACAGGCACCCTGTGCCAGGGCCTGCCCACCCTCCCAGGGAGAATCCAGCATCACTGAGGAGGAGCTCTGATGGTGGAAGGAAGCAATGGACGGACACCAAACCTTTAGAAGATTGGTTTCCATCAAGAAAGCACCAAAATGCAGGATGGTGGAAGGAAGCAATGGATGGCCACCAAAGCTTTATCCCACCAAGAAAGCACCAAAATGCAGGATGGTGGAAGGAAGCAATGGATGGCCACCAAAGCTTTATCCCACCAAGAAAGCACCAAAATGCAGGATGGTGGAAGGAAGCAATGGATGGACACCCAACCTTTAGAAGATCGGTTTCTATCCAGAAAGCACCAAAATGCAGGATGGTGGAAGGAAGCAATGGATGGCCACCAAAGCTTTATCCCACCAAGAAAGCACCAAAATGCAGGATGGTGGAAGGAAGCAATGGATGGAAACCAAAGCTTTAGAAGATCGGTTTCTATCCAGAAAGCACCAAAATGCAGGATGGTGGAAGGAAGCAATGGATGGAAACCAAAGCTTTAGAAGATCGGTTTCTATCCAGAAAGCACCAAAATGCAGGATGGTGGAAGGGGAATGCCAACCTTGGAAAGCAGCAATTAGGGAATGGTGCTTGGCCTTTGGCTCACTCAGAAGAGCTCCACGCTGGGAGAAGATAACTGGGGCCGTTCCCTGGACGTGTCCTCACAACCCTCACGTTTTTCCCCTGAGCTTTGGGGTCAGGACCATCCTGGCCCACACGGGGAACCGGGCTGTAATTACACACGTTCCTGTCAGAGTGGAATCTGTAGTACATCGTTAATGTGTAAATGACTAAATAACTTAATTAGGTGAAATGAAGTGCACTTACAAGCACAGATGCTTACGCCGGATCGGGATAATGTGGTGTGTGGGAATATATCCCTGGGTTTTTTTAAAGATGTTTATATTTAACTGTAGGCCAAGGAAATGAGGAACATGCACTGGTGAGAAGGATGGCAGGGAATTTGTTTTTAAAGGGAAAAATGTTTACCACATCCTTACAAATTGATGGAGGAAACCATTTTGAAATCACTTCAAAATGCTGGAAGGAACCAACTTTTCAATCCCTGCAAATATCCCAGTGCAATCCTAAGGGGAAGAGGACAAAAAGTGGCTCTTTGGGCAAGCTCCAGCTTTCCGTGGAGCCTGACAAATGGAACGGGAGAAGCGCTGAAACCGCTCCCAGCCCTTCTACTCATCCATATTCATCCTTCCCCTCTCCCCAATCCAAGGAACACAAGCACTGAATGAGCCAAATTATGGCATGTGCGCTTCAAGGAGGCTTCAACCAGGAAATGAGAGACTCAATTTTCCATTGATGGATAAAAGGGAAGGATGGGAGGAAGCTGTGGAGCTGGAGCACAGCTTATTCCCAGAAAACAACCTGGGGTAGTGGTCAAGTCCCTCCCAACCCAAACCGTTCCAGAACTCAAGGAAAGGAAATCAAAATTCCCAAGCTGCAGTGCCCACATAGCATTATCCATGTTATTTATTAATTAGCTGCCTCTAATGACAAAGAGAAGTGGCTGTTTATGAGATGGACACCAAAAAATTCCTAAATGCAGGAGTAGGCAGCAAGCTGCCCAAATGTTGGATGATTCCATACAGAAATGAGAAGGTTTTCCTGCAAGTCCTCTAAAGATCCCTTTTCAAGCTGGAAAAAGAAGTTGTCACAATGATTTTGGGAGAGCAAAATTTGGGACTGAGTCAAAAGTGTCGGAATAAGGAGTTGGAATCTGTCGCTATTAGTCACTGCCTTGGAAGCAAAGCCAAGGCTGCTAATGCTGGAGATGTTGAGGAGTGCAGAGACTTGGAAGGAATTCTCTAGGATGAGATGAAACAGTGAGGTGGCAAATATTCCCTTTTCTTTAGGTGCAAAGGAGAATTGTACCTGGCAGGAAGGGGAGAGGAGGTGTTTGCCTCTCCCGGGAAGCGTCACCCTTGGAGGAGCCTCCATTTCACATCTCCTCCTTGGGAGCCAAGCGCAATCAATTCATTCTGCAACTGGAACCAATTAACCCTCGGAAAAGCACGACGCCGAGCGCAGTGGCGCTCTTTAATAAATGGGATAAATGTAAGAAATCCATAAATAAGGACGGAAAATGCCACAGGCTGGGCTGTAGCAGGTGGGCTCCTCGTTCTTTAGAAACAGCACAAGAGTTTGAGGGGTCTAAAAACCAACAGGGATTGCCACAAAATGGGAATTTCAGAGAGAGGGTCTAAAAACCAACAGGGATTGGCACAAAATGGGGATTTCAGCGGGACGGGATGGGACTGATCCCGTTTAACTGCAGCACCTGAAAGCAGGGCCGTGCTCCCCGAGCCAGCTGTACAAGGGGGATGAAGAGAGATCCCTTGAAAGAGACACCTTAAACTCTTATCTTCAAGGGAGATAAAGCTGCCTTATCTCCATTCCGTTTGAGGGAGATGGGTGCCATCTGTGACACGAGCCAGCAGCTTGGCCTCCCTTCCCTTTCCTTCCCTTCCTTCCCTTCCCTGCTCCCAGCACAGGAACAATGCTGTGCCTCCTTCAGCTTGCAGATTTGAATCCGTTCCTGGCCTTATTCAGCTTTTTTTTGCCCTTTTCCAACCGAATTCTGAGCAAACGGGAGCCTGCTCGACAGATTATTGCAATTCCCTCCTGAGCTGGGTCTTGCCGACAGCAACAGGCAAGGCAAGGGGCTTAAACCGGCAAAACATCCTCGGAAATATTATTCATAGTATTCTTGTAAATATTATTAATAATATCTTTGTAAATATTATCAATATCCTTGTAAATATTATTAATCAAATTCCAAAGTGATCCCAGGGAACACACGGCTCCATCCCACCCCTCTGGACACCACCACGGGTTGATTATTCCGGCGCTGAGCTGAATAAGAGGAAACAACTTTCTCTTCTAAAAACTAAAAAAAGGAATAAAGCTGCTTCTTTTATAATCCTGCACTTTCTATTTAAGCTCCTGCTCTTTTGGATTAAGGAAAGAACAACTCGCCATTAGGGCCTGCCCTGTTTATCAACATCACAATTGCGCCCGAGAGCCACAGGAATTATTTTACACTTCAAAAGATGCTAGAAACCAGTTTTATCTCCATTTAAAGTTTCAATATAATATTTAATAAAACTCATCCTCCCCTTCCAGTCAGATACCGTGGTTTGATGGCTACGAGCATTTGCAGGGAGGGGGATTCCGGGAGCGGAAAAATGCAAATAAAAATGACTTTATTTGCTCAGTTTTGACTTACAGGGGTGTCACTTCCTTCCTCCCCTCCTAAATGTTAAAACAAGAACTTTTTCTGCACCTTAGACCAGACGAGAGAAGGTTGAAATTAAAGGGGCTGCCTCAGTCCCATCCAAGCAAGCCCACGGGCTGGACACGGGAGTATCCTTGGGTTTGGAAAGTGTTTCACCAGTGCCCCGTGCCACACTCACAAAGCCAGGGCAGAGCTTTCAATTCTGCCTTTGTGCTGCAAAAAAACTCCGTTTCGTCCCCAATTTTGCCCCAGATAACGAAGGGCTTTTCCTGTCCTAAACGAGTCACTTTGTGTACATTATCTAGAAATTGATTTTCAGTCTGACAAATTCTGGTGCTGTGGCTGAGCTGGGTGTGTGGCTAAAAGAAAAGGACAATTTCACGTCAATGATTCTGTGGTTAGGGGTCGGTGCCAGGGAAGCAGCACCTGCGCGAGGCGCGGCGTGCGACGGAGCCGGATCAAATCCAAGCGCTGTCTGTCTGTCCTGATCCTGGGGATCCTTCCAGGTGAATTTCCTAATTGGAATTGCTATTTTAGCAGCACTTTCCCGGGGTTTGCTGTGCACTCCAGCCACGGGCAGCTTCGCCGCTCCGCGCTGACCAAAGCTTTCCATCAGAGCTCCGCG
>NW_005054590.1:35914-38016 GCF_000277835.1 Geospiza fortis
ATTTATATATAAATATAATTTGAGGACCTTAGAAGAGGGAAAAGTCCAATGTCCAATCTCTTCCATAAGGCAGAGATTCCAGCGTGGAAAAATGAATCTATGCAGGAAAAATGGGGAAAATATATGGAATAAAAACAACAAAAATATAGTATATAAATAAAACAAAAAAATTGATGGGATATAAATGAGAACTTCAGGAGAGGGAAAAGCCCGATGTCCATTCAGTTCATCAATGAATTCTCTAATTTGCGGTGTTTACAAAAGAGCTAATTTTAGGAACGGGAATTTTCCTGTGTTTATCCAACAAGACCCAGGATTTCCTAAGTAAGTGGATGTTTCCTAAGAGTATAAAATCAACAAAGGGATTAGGGACAGCAAACCCAAGCGAGGCGACGCTTGCTGACAGCCCCGAGCCCGCTGAATAAAGAACGCTCTGGGCTCTGCTCGGGCCCTCAAACATCATTCTGTGCACAATCCAAGGGAAACAGCTCATCTGGGAAAAGCAGGGAAATCTGCGTGGAGCCAGGACATGCTGCTGTTGTCAGGCTCTCAGGCCACTTCCATCTCTGATGTGGCCTCTCCCAAATACCTGCTGTCACTTTTCCCTTAAAAAGATGAGGGAAATTAGGTTGTGCCCTATGGAAGTCTCAGCAGAGACAGACTGTGCTCCCAGCCATTCCCAAAATCCACCCAAACAGCCCCGTGCCACCGGAATTACAGCGCTTGGCTCTGTCCCAACCTCTTCCCTGGCTGTCTTTGTTCCTGAAATCCCAAAGAAACCAGTCTGCTCTGGGTAATTTCATTAATCCCAAATATTTCAGCCTCTCCTCCATCAAACAGGCTGGAAGTTTGTATTCCAGCCACAAACTTCCCGCCGAGGTTTGTCCTGGAAATGCTGCCGGACTCTTCAGAGCAGGTGCTCCTGCAGTCCAAGGCCATAATTCAATCAAGCCTTGGGCTGACGTCAGGAACAAAAAACAACTCAAAGGCTGTTTGTGAACGGGCCCAGAACCCCTGAGATTCAATTAGAGCCTTGATATTCCATGGGGAATCTTATTTAGCTGGATTTAATATCACCAAAGCTTGGGAGCAGTTATTTATCAAATAGGTCGAGCGCATTCAAATGTACAGGCAGCGGAACAGCACGTTAACCCCACAATCCCAAATTTTCAGGAGCAACACGGGCAGGAAAACAGTCTGATTTTTAGATACAACAGCACAAAAAGAACCCAATCCTGGTTGTTTAGGGGTTATGGCTAGGAATGAAGCTGGGCATTTCTGTGTTTTGCCCTTTGTGGACTCGCAGAAATGCCCGGTGATGTTCCAGAGGGTTTTGGGCTCGGTTTTTAACATACCTTGGGGTGTATGGGGTGACACACACACATGTAGGGTGAGGGATGCACACACACAAAAAGAACCCAATCCCTGGTTTTTAGGGATTAAGGCTAAGAATGAACCTGGGGATTTTGGGCATTTTCCAGCAGAAATGCTGATCTCTGTGTCCATGATGTGCCACGGGATTTTGATTTGGGGTTTTTAACATAACTTGGGGTGTATGGGGTGATACACACACGTGTAGGGTGAGGGATGCACACATGTAGGATGCACAAAAAGAACCCAATCCCTGGTTTTTGGGGATTATGGCTAAGAATGAACCTGGGGATTTCTGTGTTTTGCCATTTGTGGACCGGCAGAAATGCTGATTTCTGCGTCCCTGATGTCCCACAGGGTTTTGATTTGGGCTTTTAACATCACTTGGCTGGGATCATGGATCGCGCACACATACAGGGTGGAGGATACACACACACATACAGGGTGGAGGATACACACAGACATATAGGGTGGAGGATACACACACACATATATAGGGTAGGATACACACACACATATGGGGTGGAGGATACACAGACATATAGGGTGGAGGATACACACACACATATGGGGTGGAGGATACACAGACATATAGGGTGGAGGATACACACACACACGCATATATAGGGTGGAGGATACACACACACACGCATATATAGGGTGGAGGATACACACACATATATAGGGTGGAGGATACACACACATATAGGGTGGAGGATACACACACATAT
>NW_005054590.1:38635-47100 GCF_000277835.1 Geospiza fortis
ACACACATGTATAGGATGGAGGATACACACGCACATATAGCTTGGAGGATACACACGCACACACAGCATGGAGGATACACACACACACACAGCATGGAGCATACACACGCACACACAGCATGGAGGATACACACACACATATAGGATGGAGGATACACACATGTATAGGATGGAGGATACACACACACACAGCATGGAGCATACACACGCACACACAGCATGGAGGATACACACACACACATATAGGATGGAGGATACACACACCGCGCAGAGGATACACACGCACATATAGCACGGAGTAGGTAACACACACGTGACTAAGCGATGCAAACCCATGACAAAGGGACGTACGCGTGTGACAAAGCAGATGTCTATCCAGACCCATCCATGTGCCTAAGGGGAGTGCACACACACACACATGACAAAGCGGGGTGTCACACACACACACACACGCACACAGGATAGCGCAGAAGCCATGCACACATGTGACAGGGCAGACTGCCACACATGACAAAGCAGGGTGGCACGCACACCCATGACAAAGAAGGAGCCTGTCCATTCCCACCCACACACACCCACCCAGCAGTGCCCTGCTCTGCCATTGGGAAGCTGGGCACAGGGCAGGAAGGCCGGGAATGCTGCCAGGAATGGCGCCTGCATCCTGCATGGCACCTGCCGTCGCCGCTTCCCCTCTCCCGGGAGCCTGGCTCCTCTGTTCCTGCGGTGCCAGGGTCACTGCTGTGCCACAAATAAAGCCGGAGTAAACCCTGGGTAAAGCACACGGGAGAGAACCCGAGCGTGCCCAATGCCTGAGAGCATCGGCCAGACCCGCAGTCGGGCAGCGCCGGTTCCAAACTGGATGCACACCAGCGCAGACAACAATGGGATGCAGCTACTACTGCCATTACTAGCAGGAGTAGTCTTGAAGGATGTGGCGATTGCCACAAAGCTCTCACACCAACAATGCACCCAGAATCCACCCAAATTATTCCATTTTTCCATCCCCCTGGCTGGATGAAGCTCCACTGCATAGCATTTACCATGGAGGAAGGAATCGACACCCCAACCTCTTTGCTAGGAAAAGAAATTCCACAGCAGCCTTTAAAAGAAAATCTAAAAGTTAATTACGAATTTCTTTGGGCATTCTGACCCTCTGCTTTGCCAGGAAGTTTTCCCTGCAAACAGCTCTGAGATGAAAATTTGTGCCCGCATTTCAATGGCGCCTGCATCCTGCATGGCACCTGCCGTCGCCGCTTCCCCTCTCCCGGGAGCCTGGCTCCTCTGTTCCTGCGGTGCCAGGGTCACTGCTGTGCCACAAATACAGCCGGAGTAAACCCTGGGTAAAGCACACGGGAGAGAACCCGAGCGTGCCCAATGCCTGAGAGCATCGGCCAGACCCGCAGTCGGGCAGCGCCGGTTACACCAGCACAGACAACAATGGGACACAGCTACTACTGCCATTACTAGCAGGAGTAGTCTTGAAGGATGTGGCGATTGCCACAAAGCTCTCACACCAACAATGCACCCAGATGATCCCATTTTTCCATCCCCCTAGCTGGATGAAGCTCCACTGCACAGCATTTACCATGGAGGAAGGAATAGACTCTCCAACCTTTCTCCAGGCTTTTCCTAATAGAGTTTGCTAGGAAAAGAAATTCCACAGCAGCCTTTTTTATGAAAAATTAAAAATTAATTAAGGATTTGGGCATTAATTAAGAATTTTGGCCATTTCTCTGCTTTGCCAGGATGTTTGCCCTGCAAACAGCTCTGAGATGAAAATTTGTGCCCGAATTTCCAGGCTGGAAACCTGCGAAGGACACAGAGCTGCATTTTGGGCACAGGGCACCTCCCAGACAACCAAAAATCGGTCCAGGCCCCTCCACATGTCAATGGCACCGACTGAGGGGCGGCATCAGCTGCGGGAGGAAATTTGGCATCGCCTTTTCCCGATAAATAAGGGCAAATTCAATTATTGCAGGGAGCGGGATGAAGCCGGTGCAGCAGCAACTCCTCGGAGTAGCCACTGGCAGATGGCACATCCTATTCCATGTATATTCATTTTCTGTGCTACATCATCTGAAACATTCCCAGGTTATTCCAGCTTTTCTCCCTGATGTCCACCACCCTGGTATCTGGGAATATTTGGGGAAAAGACCTTTAAGCCTGATAACTGCTCCTTATAAAATTGCAGAGCTGTTGTTGGCTGATGGGGGCTGATTTAAATCCCAGCGTGTAAACCACAGGTCAGTGGGTCTTCCCTTTTTCCTGCCATTTGCAGAGCCCCAAATTTCCAGCTACGAGAAGTTTACCACGAGGAGTAAATGTTTGAGCTGTAAAGCTTCCAAAATGACTTTGTTTATCAGAGCAGATGAAGGGAAAAAAAAAGCTAAAGGAATCATTTAAAGCTCAAAGCAAAACTGTTTATAGGACAGCTTTTAGTGCTCCAAGATTCCAGAGAGATTTCAGCAATTAACAGCACAAGCTTCCATAACTGAATTCCGTTCTAGATGTGCATTTTTTAGTTGTTCCTGTGCTATTTAAGTTATTCCCTGTTACAATTCTGCAAAGAGATTTGCTGATCCTATAAAAAAAACTTCAACTGCGATCCCAAAGCAGGGGCTTGGATCCTTTGACTTAGCAGGCTTAAATCCTTTGACTTCCTGCATAAGAAAAATACCCAAATAATGCCCAAATTCTCTTTAAATCGTGGGAGGGAGATAAAAAAATTCAATCACTTTCTTTTTGCAGTAGCAAAAAAAAAAAAAGTAGTGAAAGATGAAAATTTGGTGTTCCCGGGATTATTTGTGCCTATTTCGTGGCTGTGGAAGCCACTTTTGCCTCTGACAAAAATCCACATTTTGGATTTGGATTCACTTTGTTCCCAGATCCCTGAGATCCAGGGAATAATGGGAGCCATCACTCCTGCTCCTGTTAAACCTGAAAAAAATTCAATCACTTTATTTTTGCAGTGGCAAAAAAATGAGTAGTGAAAGATGAAAATTTGGTGTTCCCGGGATTATTTGTGCCTATTTCCCATTCTTTGGGAATTCAGGCCACAATTTGTTCCCTGAGATCCAGGGAATAATGGGAGCCATCATTCCTCTTCCTGCTAAGCTTCAAAAAAATTCAATCGCTTTCTTTTTGCAGTAGAAAAAAAAATAAAAGCAGTGAAAGATGAAAATTTGGTATTCCCGGCATTATTTGTGCCTATTTCACGTTCTTTGGCAATTCAGGCCACAGAATTCTGTGGGAATTCTGACAAAAATCCATAAGAATTTGGGAGTGGCACAAATACAAATCCAATGGGAAGAACCCAAATTGTACCTCACATGGATTTTTTTTTCCCTGAACTCGGAGCCAGGCCTAAGTTCCCTGGTTTAACAGATCCACTTTGTTCCCAGATCCCTGAGATCCAGGGAATAATGGGAGCCATCATTCCTGTTCCTGCTAAACCTCAAAAAAAATTCAATGGCTTTCTTTTTGCAAAAATAAGTGGTGAAAGATGAAAATTTGGTGTTCCCAGGAATGAGGCATCTTTCCTGCTCCTGCTAAACTTGGCAAGGACAGGCAGAGCGTCCCCGCACCGAGTGACATTTGGCTTGAGCCGCTGCGATGGGGAATTCTGAATTATTAAATATATTTAAGGTAGCGTGGAAAGAGGATGACAGAAAGCACCTGAAAATCTCCATCTCCATTATCCAAGGGGAATGAGTGAGCTGGGTTTATCTGTTTAATTACCACGACAGCTCCCAGACTGAAATATCTGAATTTCTGAAATATTAGCCTTGGAAAATAGGGACTAGAATTCCAGAGCCCTGGAATTCTGCCTGGCAAAAGTGGGAATGTGAGGAGACGCACGCAGAGCCAACACCCAAACTCCAGCATCCTTCTCCCTCTTTTCTGGAACATCCCGTGAAAAATGGGAGCCGCCCATGGAACCGCAGCAGCTTCCTTTTTAAAAGCAGCTTTTTACCCCAAAATCTCCTTTAGAGGGGTTTTTCCCTCTTTTTTATTCTTTGGAATGATATTTCTCCACGATAAGCCCCAAGCAGAGCCCTGGTTTCCCGAATCCTCCCTGGCACGTTCCTACTGAGAGCAGCGGGATCCGTGCAGGCATCCCAGGTGTGCCTCACCTGGGCAGCTCCCAAACATCTTCCTAATTCCAGTTTTTGGATGATCAAACAATAAGAACAAAATCCTGCAGCCTTCCCACCAGGCCACACTCCAAACCCAGACTGTACTTACAAAAACCCCACAGTATTCGTTATCATTTCCTCACCGAATAAAAAACCGAGGAAGTTAAACTGCGCTGGATTTGCGATTCCCTCGTTAGAGATGTATTAATTTGTTGCTCTAATGCAGGCCAAGCCCTAATCAAACTAATGGCAAAATGAAAAGCGAGGATTTAAATCCTTTAAAGAGACTTTGCTTGATTTGGTCAGGCAAAGATTGGAGATTTTTTCCCTTTTTTCTGGGCCACGGGAATGGCCAATGATAAAAATTCCGCTTTCCTGTGATTCTGCTCCCACCCACACGCTATTCAAACCGCTACAGAGTGGGCAATCCAGAACAGATGCTCCCAAACGGAGGTAAAATTCCAGCCTTTAAATAGAAGGAGCAGAAATTGAACGGAATCAGGAAGATGTGGGCTTTGATTAACAGATAAAAAACCGAAATATGTCAAATGTGACAGACCCGGGGAATTCTTGGGGGAAAAGCTCCTTCCAAATCCGATCCCCAGCGATCATCTCTACATTTTATAGTGCCTCACACTAAAACGAGGATCAATTTCAGATAAATTTACTATGGAAGCCATTGCAAACTCCTCCCAAAATTTTAGTAGATGTGAGAAAATGAATTTTTTTTGGCAACCGTCCTAAAAAAAGGGCAAACAAAGCAGGAAAAATAAAAAGCAACCCCCCACTTCAGCCCCAATGAATGTGCATTGTTCAATTGAAGTAACAGCTATTAAATCACTTTCCAAATACGATCTAAATTGGAGGCAACTCCAGGGGAGTTTGCTTCCCAACGCCTCCAGTCTCCCCCAGTTCTGCCAGCGCAGGTCAGAGGCTCCAGCCTTGCTCCAGTGCCCTGTGCCGAACACCTGCAAACATCAAACACAAACTCCTGCTCCTTTCCTGGGCTGACAAAAGCCTTTCATGTGAAAAATGCTCCCTGGGAATGTCACGGCTGGAGCTCAGGTTACATTCCTTTCTCCCTCGCAGCCCTCCCCGCTTTGGAACATGGGGAGAAGCCATGTTTGTGGAATTCAACATTCAAAGGGAACGGGGCTTTACTTTCTTTTCCCTCGCACGTCGCAAATCACAACACGGCATCACGGATTAGCTGAGCAAAAAGCCACGGGCATGACTTTAAGCAGGAATTATTCCCACACTTCCTAAAGTCCACTTAGTTTCACTTCCCTGCTTGGGATTACTTTGAGGCGCCTGGTTTTTATTTTAATCTCCGTTTTTCTCCCCTCTGGAAGAGAACTTTGGGCTTAATGCAGACAATCTCCATCAATCTGGTTTTAAGGAGGAATATTTAAAGGTCAGCTCAAACTTCAGAGGGAGAACTTCCAGAAGGAAAAGCAGGAGTCAGGCAGCAATTCCCCGTTAGCAATCTGCATAATTACAAGAACAGCCTGTGTCCGCTATTATTCATGGAGCTGCCTTTAATCCTGCCACGGGAGCAGCATCCAGGTATTTATTCTCAGCTCCAATCCCAATTTCCCAATTTCCCAGCTCCTATTGACAAACAATAGCCACCAAGTCCATCCTCAAGGCCACAAATCCGCCCTCTGCCCTGCAGCGGAGGGAATGAACCCCCAACTTTTTTTAAAAAATTCCCTGTTTAATGAGCAAGCAGTAGATAGTGCAAGTGGGCAATTGCCTCGATGTTCCTTTCCAGAACCACCCTTTGCTGCCATTGTGCACGCAGCCACCGCCGCTCCACCAAGCTTCTCCTGCATCCTCCGGCACCAGCCACGGGCGCACCGGGGAATTCTCTGGGAATTCTGTCCGTGGCACAGCTCAGGTGTTGTTTTAAGTGGTTTTTATCTCTTTATTCCTAACTTCCTGCAGCTCGTTAAATCATCCTCCTGGCTACCAAAATTCCTCTGATTCTTTCGATTCTTAAACACAATTTAATCACTCCCTGCTCCGATTTGTCCTCCTGATCCAAATGACTCCGGAGATGAAGTTCAGGAGGAATTATTAAATAGAACTCTGGAGTCATTTGCTGTCAGCCCAAGTGGTGGTTGCTGCATGGACTGGGCTCTGAGCATGACAAATTGATTTGTCTGGCACAACCACTCCGCGCTCCTCTCCAGTGAAAACAAATAGAGTGGAGATTCTAGATCCGGCCTCATCACTTCCAAAATTATGGCAGAAAAGGACAAAAACTGGGATTCAAACCTATAGCTCATGTTTGGAAAGTTATCCCAGCCCAACAGCAAAATTCTCCAAGTTGCTAGCTCACAATCTAAGCAAGTTTGGGAAGATGAAACAAATCCAGGTTGTAATTTTGAAAGCCGAAATAGAATAAAAGACACAAAAAGGGAGTTTAGGTGGAGATCGATCTGAAGAAAGCCAGACCGAACTTCCAAGCCGAAATCCCTCTCTGGAAATAAAAACCTAAACGATGCCCCAGCGCATTTAATAAAACACTGAATAAAGAGGAGTCCTGAAATGAGCAAAGCTGCAGATACCAGGTATGAAACTCTCTGCAAGGAGAGGCTTCTCTGGGAATTTCAGGGAAGCCTTGCCCAAATTCCCTACGCAGTGTGCTGGCATGTGGAATTGTCTGGGAATCCAAAGCCCGCAACTCCCTACCTGTACGCGGAGGCACGGCAAAGCAGCTGCATCCCAGAGCAAGGCAACGTGCTCTGGGGATCTTTGGGAGCTCTCGTTTGTCAGGCACATAAAAGCCTCTCTAGAAACTTGAGTTGCCAGACAATTATTGTCCACACATGGTGTACTGCAGAGAGCTCCGAGGCCGCTTTTGTCATCCCACTGCTGCTTTTAGGGAGCGCGGGAGATGCCCATCAGCCCTGCCACAGCCACAGGAACAAATCTGCCACCTCAATTTCAGCAAAGTCTTCCAAAACACTCTCGTGTCTAAAACCAAAATTCCCTGCCTTTAAGCAGCAAGAGAAAGTCACTTGAATAATTGAATTCCCCAAAAATATTCCATCAGCAAACAGCCCTCTCTAATCCTAAAGACTTTTTTTTCCTGGTGTTTATTCTCGGATACTTGTTTTATTTATTTAACCGCAACAGCCTTCAATTCTGCTCCAATTCTAAAGCACAAAATTAATTTGCACACAAGAGGTTTTGACTATCATCCCCGACAGACAAAGAGAGGCTTTGGAATTGGAAATAAAAAATTCTCCAGGGCTCAAATCACTAAAAGAAAAAGATAAATCTACTGCAAAACGAGAACAATTTTAAGCAATGATTAAACAGAGGCGAAGTCCAGGGGTTTTTAAAAAATCACAAATGTGTGGCGACGCTCTAAAAACCTCCCAGGCTTGTGGAAATAATAACAATAATAATAATAATAATAATAATAATAAAAATCAGAATAAGAATAACCGGCGCTTAGGAATAATTCCGCTGCAATCCGAACGAATCTGCTCCCCACGAGAGATTAAAGCACCACGACAAAGGTAATGCCTATGGATAAATAAATCCCAACATTTGCACTACGGATGGAACAAAAACCGGTACATACTTGAGCCAGTAAAATGTCCACTTGCCAAGGAAGTTGGTCCATTTTTCCCGCTGCTCACAGGAGGTGAAAACATCTAAAAAAAAACAAACAAAGAAGCATTACTAGTGCAAAACAAGCAATTGCCGAGTCCACTGGCAGTGCAAAGTTGCTGGCACATTCCTTAGGAGTTTCTCTTCCCCGAACCGTCAGCCCCCACAGCCCTGCGAAGGCTGATTCCGGATTGCTCGCATCCCCCAGCGCCCCTCGGCACCAGCATCCCGCTTTTCTCAGGCTCATTAGCTTCCCAAACAATCTGCCCTTGCCGGAGCCTTTGAGCCCAGCAGCGTTTTCCAGCCTGGGAAGCGCCGACAAAATCTGGGATGCGAAAGCGCGAAAAAAGTTGGGATGGGTCGCAACCTTGGTCATCAACGTAGCAACGTCCATTTCCATCCCGCTCCAGGATTTGCCTGGCATGTGGGAACCCAAATAATAATAATGCAAAGTGCCACCTGCCCTAAATTCTCATTCCGTCTCTCCCACCGAGCAATTGGAAGCCAGGCTCGCTCCTCGCCCCCTCTCCCTCCCTCTCGCACTCCTCTCTCTCTCTTCCCAGCATTTATTTCGACCCTAATTGGTTTCTCCCTTCTCCGACGTGTCTAGTGGATAATACGCACCTTCCCTGAGTCAGAGCCTGCAAAAAGCCAAGGAACAAATGGGAAAAGTGCACCAACAAGCAGAGAGGGGGCTGCAGA
>NW_005054590.1:47212-48594 GCF_000277835.1 Geospiza fortis
CCTGCCTCTCGCAGCAAAAGCTCCTGCCCAAAATAAAGAACTAAGTGGATAGAGAGATATTCCTGACATATTGGGGGGAAGGGAGGGGATGGGGAGAGAGAGGAAGGAAGGGGCTGGAGGGGGAGGGGGAGCCTGACAAAACTAGACAAGTGCACGCGTCCGGCGCAACGTTCGGCCTCCAAACCAGCCCGGGGGGACAAAAATCCCTCTTTGCTTCGAAAATCGCTCCCAAATCCTGCCTAGGGCGGGGAGGAGAAGCTCGGAGCAGTTTTAATGCCAGCAGAAGCCATAGGAGATTTCAGGGCAAACTTTAAACTGAGACGGTCGTGGATTTCTTTGCACTTTCCATGTGCCAAAATCGAAACAAGGGAAGAACCGAAAGGAGAATATCAGCGAGTCATTAGCAATTAATTAGCTGATGTGCCAACGACGCTTGAAAATCGAAAGCACAATAAAAGTGCAAGATCGGTATGATGGAACGATGAGAAATGGTCAGTTTTTGGGGCGTTTCTTTTGGCAGGAATTATTTGAGCCGTCCGAGACATGAAACCAAGCTGCGAACGCGCCTGCATCTCCCATCACACACAATCAGAAAGACTAAAAATACTCAGTTTGGATTTTTTTTTTTAAGCGAAAAAAATATTTACCATGCTTCTAGCTGCTGATTAAAAATTGCCCAATGTACTTAGAGCACAGTTTGGGGTTGGTTTTGTTGCTTTAGGGTTTTTTTTGGCTGGATTTTCTTTTTGTTAACAGAGCAGCTAGAGATTTTTTTTTTTTTTTACAGCTGTTGCTAATTTCCACCGTTGTTTCTTACCGCACTGAAATCCAGTAAATCACTCAGTTCTTTGTCCGTCCCTAAGGCAGCCATTCGCTGTTGGTGATGCATTTTAGCAAAATCACACAAACCTAGAAACATGGAAATAACCGCAATCAGAAATCCCGAGCCTTGCAGGAAACACAGTCGGATTTTGCTTTTTCAAGGGGGGTCGGGGAGTGGGTGGTTGAGAAGAAGAAGGGAGGGGAAAAAAAGAAGGAGGGGCAGCAAAAAAAAAAAAAAAAAAAACCCAAAAAACACAACAACAAGAGGAAAAAAAAAGCGATATTGTATTTCCAAAGAGGCGAGCCAAACCCGGCAACATCCACTCTTAAACCCAAATCCGGAGGAGAAAAAAAAAGGCAAAGCCTCTCTCCCGGAGCATCATTTATGCAACAGGAGGTTCAGCGAGGAATGAATGAGGATCCCAGAGAAGAAACTACAGCCATCCGCTCCCAACTTTTTCCCTTCTCCTTCTTCCACGCAAAGTAGCGTTTGGAGGCACAAACGGCAAAGAGCGAGGAGGAAAAAAAAAAGCCACGGCGAGATGCGAAGTGCAGGTTCC
>NW_005054590.1:49084-50005 GCF_000277835.1 Geospiza fortis
CCCCTCGCCCTTCCTTCCTCCCTCGCCCTTCCTTCTTCCCTCATCCCCTCTGCCACTTTTATTCGGCATTTCCCTCCCGCAGGCCGGACACCACTAAAAAGAACTCCTCGGAGTTCATTTTCCGGTAGGAAATAAAGCGGCGAGTCCCCGCGTCTGCACCTTGGTGTATTTCCCGCACGTGTAGTTACATCGTATCTATGCAATGTATATACAATGTATAGATTTACACAGCCCGGAACTTGCACTTTCTTTTCTTTTCTTTCCTTTTTTTTTTTTTTTTTAAATAACACATTGGGATCGACAATTTCAATCAAAAAATAAAAATGAAAGCAAAAATAAAAAAAAAAAAACACAGACAAGTTAGTCTAACAGCAAATTGGAACTTTACCTTAAATGGCCACAAATATGTTCACAATATTCCAAGGGGGAAAAAGAAGGGAAAAAAAAGGAATAAAAAATAATCAAAATAAAAAGAGAGGAATCTTCTGCCAAAGTGCTTTATTGTCTCACACGTATGTGACCCTCCAAAACCACCAAAAAGAAGGGAAAGTGTCAGTCCTGCTCCGGGTTATTCCACAGCTTTACAGGCACACTACACCTGGCTTTGTTGGGATTTGGGGGGCCCGGCCACCGGCCACAAAAATCATATAAATTAGATTTAAAAAATTTAAAAATTCAAAACCAAGGAAAAAAAAAAGAAAAAGGAAAAAAAGAAGGTCCGACAACTTTTGCCCTATTGTTTTTACAGACACATGGTGACGGGCTCGCAGCGCCGCGGCTCTCGGGGACTTGCCCCCTCCTTTTCCTTCCTTAAAAAAAAACCAAAACCAAAAAACCCAAATCCCGAAAAAAACCCAGGCGACTCCCCCCTCGGGGGAGCGCGGGGCCGCCCGTTCCCCAACTTGGTCCAAGTTTAGAGCA
>NW_005054590.1:51412-70650 GCF_000277835.1 Geospiza fortis
TCCAGCACACCCGGGAGGGCTTCCAGCACACCCGGGAGGGGCTCCAGCATCCTCAGCACGTCCATGAGGGGCTCCGGCACACCCGTGAAGGGTTTCAGCACCTTTAGCACATCCATGAGGGGTTCCAGCACACCCATGAGGGGTTTCAGCACCCTCAGAGCACCCATGAGGGTTTCAGCACACCCGTGAAGGGTTTCAGCACCTTTAGCACACTCATGAGGGGTTTCAGCACCTTTAGCACATCCATGAGGGGTTCCAGCACCCTCAGCACATCCGTGAGGGGTTTCAGTCCCCTCAGCATACCCGTAAGGGGTTTCAGCACCCTCAGCAAGACCTAGGATGGCTTCCATCCTCAGCAGACCTGTGAAGGGCCTCAGAGCCCTCCGCAAACAACACCTTGAAGGCTTTCAGACCCTTTAGACAGCCCTCAAAGGGTTCAATCCCCTCAGCAAACCCTGTGAGAGGTTTCAGAACCGTGAGGGCTTTCAGGGCCCCCCATCCCACCCAGAAATCAACAAACCCTGTGAGGGGTTTCACGTGCCCTCAAACCATCACCAGACACCACAACTTGTTACAGCCGCCTTAGCACTTACCTGAAGGGCTTCAGGTCCCGCAGACTCCTGATGGGTTTCGCGACCCTCCACCATGATCAGACTCCGTGAGGGCGTTTCGGCTCCCATAGATCCTCCAAGGGTTTCTCCAGCTCCCGGCCCTCAGCTGATGCCATGAGGGGCCTGGGAGACCTCGCTGCTGGTCCCCATGAGGGGGCTAGCGCCATCCCGCCCTAGCGTGAGGGGGTGCCCTGGATGAGGGGGCGCCCTGGGGTGAAGGGGCGCCATCCCGCCACTCCGCCGTGAGGGGGCTCGCGCCCGGCTGCCCTGAGGGGGCTCGTGCCACTCCATCGTGAGGGAACTCGCGCCGCTCCATCGTGAGGGAGCTCGCCCCAGGCTGCCGCGAGGGAGTGCCCCCTCAGAGCCCTCCGCAAACAACACCTTGAAGGCTTTCAGACCCTTTAGACAGCCCTCAAAGGGTTCAATCCCCTCAGCAAACCCTGTGAGAGGTTTCAGAACCGTGAGGGCTTTCAGGGCCCTCCATCCCACCCAGAAATCAACAAACCCTGTGAGGGGTTTCACGTGCCCTCAAACCATCACCAGACACCACAACTTGTTACAGCCGCCTTAGCACTTACCTGAAGGGCTTCAGGTCCCGCAGACTCCTGATGGGTTTCGCGACCCTCCACCATGATCAGACTCCGTGAGGGCGTTTCGGCTCCCATAGATCCTCCAAGGGTTTCTCCAGCTCCCGGCCCTCAGCTGATGCCATGAGGGGCCTGGGAGACCTCGCTGCTGGTCCCCATGAGGGGGCTAGCGCCATCCCGCCCTAGCGTGAGGGGGTGCCCTGGATGAGGGGGCGCCCTGGGGTGAAGGGGCGCCATCCCGCCACTCCGCCGTGAGGGGGCTCGCGCCCGGCTGCCCTGAGGGGGCTCGTGCCACTCCATCGTGAGGGAACTCGCGCCGCTCCATCGTGAGGGAGCTCGCCCCAGGCTGCCGTGAGGGAGTTCCCGCCACTCCGCCATGAGGGAGTTCGCACCACTCCGCCCTGATGGAGTTCGCGTCACTCTGCCCTTAGGGAGCTCGCGCCAGGCTGCCCTGAGGGGGCTCGTGCCTCTCGTCCTGAGGGGGCTCGTGCCAGGCCGCCCTGAGGGGGCTCGCGCCGCTCCATCGTGAGGGAGCTCGCGCCAGGCGGCTCTGAGGGGCTCACACCTCTCTGGCCTGAGGGAGCTCACACCACTCCGCCGTGAGGGGCTCACACCATTCTGCCCTGATGGAGCTCACACCACTCCGCCGTGAGGGAGCCCACACCACTCTGCCCTGAGGGAGCCCACACCGCTCTGCCCTGATGGAGCTCATCCCACTCCGCCGAGAGGGGCTGAAGCCTCGGGCAGGTCTCTTTGGGGCTCTGGCCCAGCCCCGGTCCCTCAGAGGCCCCGCGAAGTTTCCCGCCTTTGCCTTGGCGCCATTGCAGAGGCGCCGTGAGGGGCTCCAGCTCCCTCAGCTCCCTCAGCACCCGCAAACTCTGTGAGGGGTTTCAGTGCCTCAGCCGTGATCAGACCCTCGAAGATCTTCAGCCCGCTCAGCCCTCAGCATCCCGCGAAAAAAGGTAGGTTTGAATTATTCATTTTTTAAATGTTTTTTTGGGGTGCTGAGACCGCAATGGGGCTGGTGCACGAGCAGGTGGTGGAAATGGAAATAAGGAAGGGAATGGGGAAAGGCAAATATGATATAAAGTCATGGAATGGTTTGGGTTGGAAGGGTCTGTCACTGGACCAGAATGCTCCAAGCCCCATCCAACCTAGCTTTGGACACTTCCAGGGATGCTGCCTTCAAATTAATGATGGATTTGGTTAATAACGGGCTGTGCGGTTTTACTTGGAAATTAAGTAGGAAAAGGGCTAACCCAACTGCCACCCTGGCCCCGGTATTATTAATTTTCCAGTTTTAATCCTCTGGATTTTATACTGTCCCCATATGTCCTGTTTTCAGCACGCCACAGGAATTCCATGTGGACAACTGGCTGAGCAGGGGGGCCTCAGAATTCATGGGAAGCAGACCTGGGAAATTTTACCAGATTCCTCTTCCTTGGAAATGTCCAGGGCCAGTTAGGATAGGATGTGGACAAGTGGTCAAGAGGGATGGAACTGGACGGGCCTTTAAAATTCCAAACCATTCCCTGATTCTACCAGGGTGATTGTGAAAATAAGTTGATGGATGTTATGGAACTGCAGTAGCTGATGCCATGAACCCAGAGGTGCCATACTGGATTTTGTGATAAAACCGAAGTGGAACATAGCTGAACTTAGTAAATTTTATAGGGTAAACCCCCCAGTCACCAAAGTGTTTGTTTCTCCGCTTCCCGAAAATAAACAAGTGGGAAAATGGAGCAAGAAAAACCTTGTAATTTTCATGCAGTTTCTTCCTTTGTGCTTCCTTGTTATGGTGTCAACATGAGGCTAGTTTGGCTTAGAGGGGAATGTAAACTTGCTAATTTCTGTACAGCTTTGCAAAGAATGTGTTTCATTCATTGCCTCAGAAATACTGCAGATTTCCATGGAAAGGTACTCCTGGAGGAGGGAAGATATTCTGTATTTGCCTGAATTCCGATTAAAATTTGGTTTGTTTTCTAATTCCCTAATGAAATAAGATGTTTGATTTCAATTAAAGTGAAATGTCATCATTTTCAGTCGTACTAATGGATATGGAATACTGCAGTCCATTAGGGAGAAAACAGTGGATTTGGGAAAAGGCCAAGAGGTGCAGGGGATGGAAAGAGATTTTCCATGGATTTTCAATTTTTGTAATGGGCATATGTAGGTCATTATGGGAATCCATGGCTTGTGATGACAGGAATACAGAAAACACAATAAAGAAAACCTGGGCTAGTGGAAGGTGTGGCAGGGGCCATGATCCTTCAAATCCTTCTCTCCTCCAGGCCTCTTCCAGCCCAGCCCTGAACAATTCCAGGGCTGGGGCATCCACAGCTTCTCTGGGAATATCATTTGGAGAGACCCTCTGGGAAAGTTGATGAGATTTAACAGTTTATTCCCCTGTATGGTGTTCTTTACATTATTGAGCGTCCTTTGAAGGCTCTCCACTGCTGGCAAAGATTTGTTGTTGTTGTTATCAATGTTTTTATATCGGATTTCGTATCTCGTTCCTGTTATTACTGTTTGCTATTGAGCCTGGACCCGCCGGTGGCAGGGGACCCTCGGGCTGAGTCCCGTTGCTTGTCCTTCTAATTGAATTAAAAGCTGCTGTAAAAAATACATGGGAATAAGAATAGCAGAGGGATGAAGAAGGAAATAATTGGGGGAGTACGTGGCTGGATTAGTTATTGTCCCAATTAGCTGCCTGAATTAGCTCCTTGACAAGGAACACTGAGGGAAGAATAAAGGGCTATCGGTGACAAGGGCAGTTTTTAGGGAAGCTGCTCCTCTAAGTGTATTATGATTGCAATATAAAGAGCTGCAGGTTTCACTTAAATGGATTTTGATTCTGCTCATTTTTCTAACAGTAGATTTGTTTCACTTCCATATTAATCTCCTTTTATTAAACCATAGAAATGCCAACCTTTGTTTTCCTGAGAGCAGCCTAGGACATAATCTAACTTTACAAAAAACACAAGTATTCGTGCTCAGTGAAGAGATTGAGGTTGGATTTAAATCCTGTGAACTGGACACACAATTATGTCATTTCCAGGTCTAGGAGAAGTTGATTATTTGGAATGAACACGAGGACTTGAGCTCATTTTCATGGCAAACTGGTTTCAATGTTTTGAAGGGAAAGAAATTCCTTTTCAAAGCTGTGCCAGGGGAGTTTCAGGCAGAATTTCTGCATGGAAGGAGCTGCCCAGGAGGTGCTGGAGTGCCCATTCCAGGTGGAGCCTGGGAGACACAGCCGCGTTTCTGCAGCGTCTCTGGGCCGCCTCCCGCACAGGAGACACGGGATCCCCTCCCTCAGCAATGGTCTCACTGCTTATCAGGCACTGACTGTAATAAATAAACACCCAGGCATGGTTTAGACCCAGCCATGGAAATGAGTGGAGGTGTCCCTAAAAGCTCCTGGTCCCCAGCAGCAATTCCAGGGCCCTGCTCGGCACCATTGATTATGTTGTCTGCAGAGAGGCAGCTGAAAAGGTTGCAAAGAAATGAGGGATTAGGGGAAGAGAAGTCAGGGATTTATCCAACTCTGTAATAAATGAGATCACTTCTAAGAAAACTCAGCTGTCACCGAGCTGCCCTCCTGTCCTGTCCCCGTGCCTGTCACTGGGGAAGGTGCAGCAGCCGGGACATCCCTAGGATGAGCCTTTCCAGGCCTGGTCTGAGGCTCCAGGGGACACATCTGATATTGCTGAGCTTAATTCGAGTCCATCCACAGCCAGGCTGCCTCCAGCTGGCACCTCAAGGCTGGTTCTGGTGGCAGTCACCGCCTGAGAAAACCTCTCCCTCCCAAACCAAACCGTTCCTGGATTCTGAGATTTTCATTTCAGCACCAGGAAGCACGAAGAAGGTGAGGGGTTGGGGGAAGAGGAGCGAGGCAGGGCAGGGAAAGCAAAGGAAAGGAAAATAAACCCATGTTTTCCACATGGATAACTCCCCAGCAATTCACCGGAGGAGGGATTTGGTCCGATCCTGAAAGCCCAAACCAGCCGCGTTCGGATTTGCCAAGCACCTGTGAAAGAATGCAGCTGCAAGGCCCTGGGAAAACAATGGGAACTGTGACAGTTCATTAATATAAGGCAGCCCCGAGATTTATTTGGGAAAGCATCGGTGCAGGATTCCACTGGAGGACTCAGTGGTATTCCTGAGGTATGCCCGGGGCTGTGGATGTGTGGAAGCCCAGTTTGGGAACTGGGACACCTTACTGGGGCTGGCAACAAAACAAATTATTTTTCATTGTATATTTATTTGATAGGTTTGTATTTTTCTTTGTTTTCTATTTTTTTTTAAATATAGTTTGCTCTGGCTATTTTTTTCTGGTGAAGCAAGGGTTTGGAAAGTGCAGGCAGCATTTCAAACTGTGATCTGCACAGATGGGAATGAAGGAACATTCTCCAGGCGAAAATTGTTCTCAGAGACATTTGGATTGAGCAGGATTTGTCTGTGTGCGGGGTGGAACATCCTGATTTCCAACAGGAGGGTGCTTGGGCAGCACAGGGCCCAGCCCAGCGGATCCAACCCCTTCTCCCGTGGCAGAGGGACAGTAACCCATGGGAAGGGCTGTCCCATGGAAAACCCCTCAGGATCAGGCACTGGGGTGCTGTGTCCTCACAAACCTCGCCGCTTCTAATGAGTTTGAGGTGTGTGTGTGTGTAGCCCTGCGCTTGATGAAGAGTTTCTGTCAGCACAGGCAGCAGTTACAAATGACAGGGTGGGCAGGGATGGGCTGGGCAAATCCAAAACAATTTGCTTTGCATAGATTAGCAGCTCCTAAAGAGATCCCACATTCATCTGGGAGAGGTTTGCAGGGTGCAGTGTCACAGAGAGGCTTTGCTGCCCACGTCTTGTGTTTTTCCCCACTTCCCTCCTCGCTTCCCTCCTCCCCCTTTTGGTTTCCAAACTGAATTTCCCGATTTCCAGATGCAACTGCAATCAAACGTGGAAATAAAAGCAGGCAGTTAAATTATCGGAGCCCATAATCTCTCCCAAAGAAAAAGGGGGGATCATCCAACTCCATTTCCCTGCTTATGGGTCCCTGTTGCTGTACTGGTGCTAAATACACCAGGAGCTCGGCTCATCAAATTTTTAAGCACAGGATGCACAAAGGAAGCTCCAGAGTGTCTGGAAAAGCTCGTGGCATCGGTCAAAGGCAGCTCTTGGGGCTGAGGCGCTGCCAGCTCCCCATTCATCATCACTTCCCTTCCATGCCTGCGTTCCTTTTGTTCTCCAAACCCTAAATTTGCACGGTTTAATTTTCCTCCTCTCCCGGAATGGCTTTGCAAATGCTTAGCCTTAAGTAATAGTCAGTAAAGGCGAATTACCTTAAATCAAGCAAGGGTTATCTAATTTAGAAAATAGGAAATAGAGAGAAAATCAAACTAAATGAAATGTAAACAGGATAATTCATATCTAATCCATGGGCTTGCTCAACAGGAGGAGTCTTTTAGTTGTGCTCAGTTCTTAGCACAACTCACAGGTGTTTGAGCCCAACAACACCTTTAGGCCCTGCACTCCCAAAATCCTGAGGGAATGGGATTTCTCATGTCCATTTTTACTTTTATTGTAGCACCTCCAGCCGAGCTGCTCCTTCCTCAGTTTCCCTGGTGCTTTTACTGGCACACACCCACCTACCTGTAAGGATGGGATAGCACCAGGGCAGACTTTGCTATGACATTTCGACAAGACATTCCCTAGAATCCCGCACTGCCTTGGGTTGGGGGGGACTCAAAGATCACCCCCTTCCACTACCCCAGGGTGCACAAGCTGGCCTTGGACACTTGCAGGGATGCCACAGCTGTGCCGGGGCCTCCCCACCCTCCCAGTATCCCACCCCAAGCTCCCCAGTTTCCCCACCCTCCGGTTCCCTCGCTGCCTTTTTATTAATATTCAGCTCACCGCCGTCCCACGGCCTAATGAAGCTTATTACAGGATCCTGGCAGCAAGCTTTCCAACTTCCTTCCAATTAGCACTCGGTGCTTCAGAGGAATCCTCGCAGTACAGGGGAGCTGTTTGGCAATCGCGCAGCACCTTTTCTTCAGCAACTTCACTTAAGATGTCCTCGTTAGATTAAAGACTCCTCAGATGCTGATTACCCCCTCCGGGTGGGTTCTTCATTGTTCTCCACACTCACCAGTTCTTTTATATGTTTTATTTAGGCTACAACTTACAGGGATCGTCCCGGTTTAGTAAGGAATGGTTTGGGTTGGAAGGGATTTTAAGGACCATCCTATTCCAACCCCTGGGACACTTCCAGGGAAGGGGAGTCCACTCAGAAAAGGGAATTTCAGATTGGCACATGAGAAAATGCGCTGGGAGGTGCAGGATGGATCCTGGCAGGAACTGGTTCCAAAATACACTAGAACATTCCCAGCACTGCTGCTGAGCTGATGCAGAGAGCTTTCCCTGAGCCTTCCAGTGGGAAATAAATGCAGAAATGCATCCCTGTGATCCACTCCAGCGATGCTGTTTCCCATACCTCATTCCTATGAGTGATCCAAGGGCAGCTTGGAGCAGCCTGGGATCGTGGAAGGTGTCCCTGCCTGTGGTAGGGGGTTCAATCCTTAAAATCCCTTCCAACCCAAACCATTCCAGAGTTCATTCCAGGATTCCAGAACCTTCTGTGCCCCAAAGCCTGCAGCCAGGATTTCTGGTCCCGTTTCCATGCCAGTGATTCCCAAGTGATATTTTGTCCCTGGTGGTAAAATGAGGACGGTACTGGGGCATGCTTTCCATCCCTGAGCTCCCCAGGAGGGAAACCCGGTCCCACCCAGGGTTTCTTCCCCTTTCTCCCAGTTTTCCCTCAGATTCTGACAAATTCCCAGTGATTGCTTTTCCAGTGAAACCCTAACAATGAGAATTTTTCAAGGTTAGCAAGACAATTTGGGCAAAGGAGCAAACTATAGGGGAGGCTTCATTCCACGGTGGCAATTAAGGCAGAGGAATATCAGCAGGTCACATCTTGCTTCCGGTGCATCGGGAATTGTTTTGCCGTGAGTTTGGAGGAAGCAGCGTCGGGGCTGTGCTTGGTATTTAAAGCAAACAAACCTCTCTATAAATGAGACTGGGAATGGGGCACGAAAGTAAAAGCGAGAGCGTTAAATTACAGATAACGGGGGAAGAGTCCAAATTTTCCCAAATGTTCTCGGCTTTCGGTTTTTTCCTAACGACCGTCGTTATATTTTGATGTGGTTAATAATACAGCAGAGGTTAAATGAAACATGAAAAAGGGCTGTACATTAAAATTGAGATAACTCTTCCTTCAGTGAAGTGGAACCCAGCAGATGTAGCTGCACACTGTAATTGCTGCCTGTTTCCTGTCACTCTGATTAAGTTGCATTGTCCCTGCTCCAAGTGTAGGAATCAGTGGCTTCCCATAGGGCACAGCATGGGACAACAGGCAAATGACTCTGTGCACCTCCTGCTTGTCCTGGTAATGCTATAGGCACACAATATCCATTGATGACTCCTAAAATCAATAGGCTGTGCAGTGCGAGAGGCACTCCACTCAAGGGCTGGCATTTTGGGAACAGCTCCATTCCCCAGTCAGGATTTTGGGAACGGCTCCATTCCCCAGTTCAGGAGGCCAAATAAACCCAGGGCCTGGCTGCTGTGGTAATTCTGCTTAGTGAGGAGTCACTCTGCACCTTCCAGGGCTGTTGTTCTCCTCGTTCCAGAGCCATGGGATCCCAGAATCATGGATATTAATTAATTGTACCTGGGATCCCAGAATCATGGATATTAATTAATTGTACCTGGGATCCCAGAATCATGGATATTAATTAATTGTACCTGTCTCAGGAGCCACTCTGCACCTTCCAGGGCTGTTGTTCTCCTCGTTCCAGAGCCATGGGATCCCAGAATCACGGAATGATTCCTGCTTGTCCTGGTAATGCTGTAGGCACACAATATCCGTTGGTGACTCCTAAAATCAATAGGCTGTGCACTGGGAGAGGCACTCCACTCAAGTGTGAATTAAATAACCTCTGAGGTCCCTTCCAAGCCAAACCATTCCTGGATTGTGTGATTCCAGGGCAGGGTGACAGGAGGTCCCTTGGATCTCCTTCAAGCACCTTTAGAGGTACTGGTTTGGAGCATTCCATGAAATATTTGCCTGGAAAACTGCTCAGAGTTGTTGTACAAAGCAAGGGACTTTAGCTTGTGGGAAAGTGAAGAGGTTTCCTTGCTCTTGGTTGTGAATTTTGCTCTCCACATTTTGGGCAATGTTACAATTTTGAGTTCAAGTCAGAGGACTTCAGGGAGGACCAGAGGAGATCCAAGAGGGAAATGTGAGGGGATGGGAGATCAATCCTCATTCTCAGGTGATGTTTGAGTGGATTCAGCACACTGCTGCAGCACAAACCCTTATTTAGGATTTTCATTCCGTGCTCAATTTTTTTTTGTACAAAATTATATTTTTTGTACAAAATAAGGGTTGGCATTTTGGGAACAGCTCCATTCCCCAGTTCAGGAGGCCAAATAAACCCAGGGCCTGGCTGCTATGTGAATTCTGCTTAGTGAGGAGTCACTCTGCACCTTCCAGGGCTGTTGTTCTCCTCGTTCCAGAGCCATGGGATCCCAGAATCATGGATATTGATTAATTGTACCTGGGATCCCAGAATCATGGATATTAATTAACTGTACCTGTCTCAGGAGTCGCTCTGCACCTTCCAGGGCTGTTGTTCTCCTTGATCCAAAGCCATGGGATCCCGGAATCATGGAATGGGGTGGCTTGGAAAGGAACATTCACCTCTGCAGAACTTTAGGGTCCCTCCCAGCCCAAGCCATCCTGGAATACCAGGATTCTATAAAATCCCCTTTTGGCTGCTTAATCCCCAGTTGGATCCGAGGCCTTGCTTTCTAAAAATGGAAATTAATATTAAAAGTCGTTCCTTAACACATGTTTATTTTCTAATTTCTAGAATGTACCTATTACACTCTCCAGACACATGTGCTTGATTATAATGATTATCATATGTATTTTCCAAGGCACTCATCACCATAATATCAAATGTCATTAGAGAAATTAGGGAAGAGCAGCAGCATTCCTCCCAAGGAAGAACCAGTTTCCTCCTTTCCCGCCGCAGCAGTGAGAGCGCAGAAGCTCAGCTGATTTTCTGCCACTTTTGTTTCAGCTCCACACAAAACAAGCAAATCCCCGGGGAAATGTGCAGCGTGCACCTGAAGCCAAAAGCTCTGTGCAAATCCAGTGTAAAAATGTCCTGGAACCCAAAACCGGGGCTGGCCACCGAGCCCTGCTTTTCCTCCAGGCACTCCCAGCACACCCTGGCGCTGGGCAGGAGCTGGGGAGGAGGAAAACACGAGGACCTCAGGGTCACAAACCCTGGCTGGAATCCTGCTTGCGCTTTCTCCAAATTTAAAGATTTCCTGATGAAAATTCCGATTTTTGGAGCAAAATCCGGTTTCAAGCCTTGGGAGGAGATAAGCAAAGTGCCAGGGGATTTACAGGATGCTCCACATGTCTTCCCAGAGGTGGGAGAAACTCATCTGGATTGGTTTAGGGGAGCCCAGGGGTTTTTATTTCAATATTTACTCCTTTAAGCTCCAGCAGAGGAGGGAAACAGCTGGAGATGACACAGCCATCCCACAATTCCCGAGCTGGTTTGTCTGGAAAACACGTGTTGGTTTTCAAGGCTGTGTGTGTCCAAGGCAGAGCAGAGCACGGAGGGATCCATGCAGGAAGGTGCAGTTGGATGTGGCAGTGCCCTCACAGCTACACCATTCCCTCTCTTTATTCTAATTAATTAAAATAAGCCTTGTTCTTCCTCAGCAGCATCACCTTCCCACATCCCAAGCTTTCCAGCCAAGCAGCTCCCAGGGATTTAAGGTCTTGGCTTTGGCTGCTGCTCAGCAGAAGAGTCCCTTAAATCCAGTCTGTGTCGTGGGGGTGAAGCAGCAGCAGCAGGGAGCTGCCTTTGGATTGCTGACTCCGACTAAATCCTTGGGTTTTTTCTTCCTTTGCGTCATTTCTGTGATTATTTTTGTGCTTCATATGCTCAAAAATCCCTGGGGAATAGGGAAAAAAAATCTCTCTTCTTTTTTTTTTTCCATATTTTTGCTTTGCAAGTCACTTTGTAAAGAAGCACTTTGGTGTCTTCAGAAGGTTTGAAACCCACCTGTTTCCTGGGAGGAGAGGCAGAGCCCGGTGGGAACTTTAGGGGAAATGAAATCTATTGGCCCTACACCTGGGAACAGGGATTTTGAGCTGGATTTTCAGTCTCAAAGCAAAGATTTCTTTTGCTTGTAGAAAGAGAGCCGGGAGAACAGAGTGTTCCTCCTGCTCTGGCAGGGATTCCTCTCTGCCTCCGTGCATCCCGGCCGTGCCAGCAGCGCTCCCGGGAAGGACTTACCTTGGGAAAAAAGGGCCAGAGCGGGGGGAAAGGGACTGGTGGGGCTTGGGAGGACACTTGAAAACACTTCTAAGGTCACTTGGATAATCTAATCCTACTCAGGATGATATCTAGCTCCGGCAGGAACTCTTGGAAGGCTTTAAACAACATCCATCTTCATTATTTCCCACCCTCGCGTCTGTATGATTGATTCCTGCTAAATTTGGTTTAATTGCTCAGAAGGTCTCAAGGAATGACATTTGGAGAGAGCCAAATGGGATGTCTGAGCTCCCCCTGCTGCCACCAAGCACCCGTGCAGTCCCAGCCTGGTTTGGCTCCGAAGGGACCTTAAAGTGTCTCGTTCCACCCCCTGCCACCTTCTGCTGTCCCAGGGTGCTCCAAACCCCGTCCAAGCCAGCCAGGGATCCCCACCCAAAATTTCCTCCCAAAATCCCACCTAACCCCATTGCCCTGGACAGAGGTGACGGGACAGGGAAGGAGAAGCTGGAAGTAAATCCCCATTTGTGCCCAAAAAATCAATAAGCAGGGAGAAAGCCCCGTCAGGCAGAGGATGGTGGAGCAAATCCGACATTAACTACTCATTATTTACACTCTGCCATCGCCACGAGCCGGTGCGTGGCCACAAAAGCTGCGGCGAGATCCCCATTTCCAAGCAGAGTTTTAATTATTTGTAAAAGCTTTCAATTGTTCACCAGATAATGTCATGGATTGGTCCTCCCAGTGTGAAGTGCAACCGTCCAGAACCCCCACAGTATTATAAATAGGCTTCGGAGCCGGGATTGATTGATGTTTGGCATAAAATCTATTCCTCGGAGCATGTGTATTCCTTCTGTTCACCAGTTTCATACAAATATACTTGGGCTGATTTTTTATTCAAATCTCCAATTTATGTCGGGTTTCGACTGTTAAATATTTAAAGGCTTTTTCATCTTTTTTTTCCTTCCGTGCGAGGTAGGGAAATCTCGCGCCGAACGCAAACAAGACCCGGAGATTTAGCGCGTTCCTGGGGGGGAGAGAAAAGCTTTATTAATTATATTGAGACTCAAATAATAGTCTTGCCTGACACTAATGTTCCATCAGTTCCAAGCACGAGGATCCTATGGGATAGCTTTAGAGCCCTTATCTGGATCCATTTATGGCTCCATCGAAGGAGGAATTTAATGAACGGCGCTCGGAGTTTGGAGAGAGGGTCGGAGCCGGGCCGACAGCGAGGAGTTATTCCAGGGGAGTCCCCGGCCCTCTGGCAGGGAACATCAAATAAAAGCGAGTCTGGAGGGCTTTTCCAGCAATCCCCACACGTGTTCCAGGTTCCTCAGCTGGAGGATCCCTCCTTGCCCCACCTCTGACAGCCGCGCTCTCCCAGGAGCCCTGTCTCTCTGCCCAAGCCTTGTTTCAGTTTTCACTTATCAAATCAATACTCCCAAAGAACTTTATTGTGGAATTTTTCTGACATCGGGACTTTTATTCCGTCCGCCCTTTCTCCCCTGTGGATTTCGCTCTGCTCACCCTGGTGGCTGTGATTAATTCATTTATTCATGCCTTTGCAAGAGTGGGAGTCAGGAGGCCAGACCCAATTATGTCTTATTTATTATTTGGTGTAGTAGAGTAAAATCCGGAGACACGGATGAAACAATGGATGTATTTTCCTCCTCCCACTGGGAATTCTAATTGCTGGTTAAAACACCACGGCTTACCTGTTGCTCCAGCACCCAAATGGCCCTAAATTGATGTGGGGATGCCTGTGGGGTTGGTGAGGGAATAAAGAGATCACAGGGCAGGAATGAGCAGGAATTTTGGGAAGGAAATCAGGCTGCAGCATCTCAAAGTCTCACCCAAAAGCGACTTTAGCATTCAGATAATTCACCTGTGTTTTAGAAGCGCTGTGAATTCCAACAGAGCTGGGAAGGGTTCCCTTTTGATGGATATCAGATTTCTGGCTCCCAGTTTGTTACTCTGGCTAAACTGGTGCCTCATTTGGTGCCCCAGTCACTGATACAATTTAATTGTACCTGTTGTGATTGCCCAGGATCTGTTTGTCTCTGGGTGTGAAACCTGCCCAAGGTCAGGCACCAAGAGCAGGGGAAAGGGATGTTCCAGTGCTCAGTGGAAGCTTAAACTAGGAATTAATTTATCTCTGGTAGCACTTGACAAAGCTCAGCTCCTGATGCCTCAGCCTTTATAGTCACATCTGTTAGTTTAGAGCATTTATTGGAGGAGCCTTGACAAAGACAAAAACAGATGATGGAAATCTCATCTGTCAAAACTGTTATTAAAGCTGGGAACAGTGTGAGGTTTGGTTTCAATTGAAAGCATCATTTATATTTTATCCAAGGTTTTGCAAACAATGACACTGGGGAAGGATTTGGGGGGCCCTCGGTGAAGCACAGCTCCTGCTTAGGGCTGCAAAGGGAAGTTGCAGCATTGCTGAGTGGGGTTTCAGCGAGTCACGACAAGGTTCACAGGATGAGTTTTACACGGCACACAGCGAGGCAGAGCCCATTTCCAAAGGCAGCATCCCCAGGACAAGGCTCACAGGATGAGTTTTACACGGCACACAGCGAGGCAGAGCCCCTTTCCAAAGGCAGCATCCCCAGGACAAGGTTCACAGGATGAGTTTTACACGGCACACAGCGAGGCAGAGCCCCTTTCCAAAGGCAGCATCCCCAGGACAAGGTTCACAGGATGAGTTTTACACGGCACACAGCGAGGCAGAGCCCCTTTCCAAAGGCAGCATCCCCATCCCTCGGCTGCCATTGCGAGCGCTGATGGCTGAATGAAACTAATGATGGGGAGATCTCTGAGGAGGCAGCCTGGCAAGTGGGAATGGGTTTTTCCAAACATTCAGCATTAACCGAACTCTGCTCCATTGGAGTGAAACCCTACCTGAGTTCCGTGGGAGCAGGAAGAGCCCAGATTCCCTGGGAGCCCTTCAAGAGCCACCAGCAGCCCTCAGATATTCCAAAAATCCCTGACCTTCTCCTGGGGAAAGGGTTCCTTGTATTGTTCTCCTTTGCAACATTTTATCTAACCTTATTCCAAGCCTGGGAATTTATATTCAAAATATTTCCAAGGCCAAGGTGCTCTGCTGGAAATTTGAGTTTTTTCCACAATTTAGGTTTTCCAATTGTCTTTATTGCTCCCTGATGCAGAGTAGCACTTTCTGGATTTGTAGGGTACGTGTACACGTGTATCCCATCCCTCGGAGTGTTCTAGGCCAGGTTGGGCAGGGCTTGGGGCAACCTGGGCTTGTGGAATGAAGGGATCCTTAAGGTCCCTTCCCACCCAAACCATTCTGGGACCCTGTGATTTTCCACGCTGGGCCCTGGAAGCAGCTTGGAGCACCTGCAGCGCTGCATTTCACCTGGATGTGGGGCTCCAGCCAGGAGAGGCAGCAGCATTCCCACATTCCCTCTGCTCAGCTCCCTCCCTGAGCTGCTCCCGTGCCTGCGGGCAGGAATAAATATAAACATAAATACAAATACCAATATAATATATTGCATTGTATTATATTATATATATAATTATATATAATATAACATACATAATATATAGAAATAGAAATATATAAATAAAATATAAAATATAATATATAATGTATAATATATAATTATATATAATAAATATGGATATCGGTATGAATATAAACACAAATATAAACATAAATATATTATATATTATATATTATATATTATATATTATATATTATACCATAAAATAATATAAATAAAATACAATTATCATGTATATTTATATAAAATATAATTATATATAAAGATAAAGATAAAATATGAATATAATATATATACCATATAATTATATGAATATAAAACGAAAATGAGAATAAATAGAAATAAAGATAAGCAGGATAACCAGGACTCTCCGTGCGAGCTCCCAGCCCCAGGCAATGCCTATTTTGGGAGCAGGCTATCAGATCCCAGCAGCACATCCCTGCCTGCCAGGCACTACCTTGCCTATCCCTAAATCCCTTCCAACTTTCCGTGCTCAACTTCGGCTTCCTTGGGCTGGGCTCTGGCTGCCTCCTACTCGTGCCTTTCTATCCTTAGCAGGATTCACAGGCTTTCAGCTCCCTCACACTTCTCGCTCTCTAATCTTAGTGCTGCTGCCAGCTTTAGAGAGGATTTGAGCTCCAGGGTCTCTCACTTGTGTGCAGGCTCTTTCTGGGACACAGCCAAGTAGGTGAAACACTCGGCAAGGGGGAAGGGGAGAGCTGGGGCTGCTCTCAGATGTGGCAGGCTGGAGCTAAACCTGCCTCGGCATCCTGTGCTGCTTCCCTGAGATGCTCGAGGGGGTTTGGGCAGGAGGAGATGGCAGCTCCTGGGCATGGTGACCCTTGCTCTGGGGGGTTTTGTAGCGCACACGGGATAAAGATCCATTCCCTGTTTTGGAGCTGGCTCACTGCTTCCAGCTTGGCTGGTTCCATGAGCCACAAGCTGCTCCTCTGTCAAGTGTCTCCTGCTTTGTCTCTATTTGCTCCCAAGGGTGTCTGTGGAGGCTGGATCAACTTTCCAGAACTTCCCCAAATCAAACCTTCCAAGGTGGCTGCTCTGCCACATGTTCCACTGCAGGGGAAGCCATTCCTGCATCTCTCCAGTTGCCCACAGAAACTGCGGCTGCTCCAGCCCTGGAATTATTCAAGGCCAGCTTGGAATAGTGGAGAGGCGGCAGGGGATGGAGTGAGAAGTTCCTTAAGGTCCCTGCCAGCCCAGCAGCTCTGCAGTTGGGAATCCCACCTGGAGACGGGCGCAGGAAGGCACCAAAGGGCAGGAGGAGCTTCCCAGGATTTGGCAGAGTCTCTGTTCCTCACTGTGTGCCTGCATTTGGGAATTGGGTGCAGGAAGGCACCAAAGGGCAGGAGGAGCTTCCCAGGATTTGGCAGAGTCTCTGTTCCTCACTGTGTGCCTGCATTTGGGAATTGGGCGCAGGAAAGAACCAAGGGGCAGGAGAAGCTTCCCGGGATTTGGCAGAGCCGCTGTTCCTCACCGTGTGCCTGCATTTGGGAATTGGGTGCAGGAAGGCACCAAAGGGCAGGAGAAGCTTCCCAGGATTTGGCAGAGCTGCTGTTCCTCACTGAACCCTGTGCTGCAGTTGGGAATTGGGCACAGGAAGGCACCAAAGGGCAGGAGAAGCTTCCCAGGATTTGGCAGAGCTGCTGTTCCTCACTGAACCCTGTGCTGCAGTTGGGAATTGGGCGCAGGAAGGCACCAAAGGGCAGGAGAAGCTTCCCGGGATTTGGCAAAGTCTCTGTTCCTCGCTGAGCTGTATTCTGAATTGCCACATCTCCCTGTTCCCATGGCTGGGATGACGTTTGCCCGGCATGATTCATGCTGTCAATTCCTGCCTGGAGCTGCACCCAGGAATTTATTTTGGGCTACCTACCCGGAGGATGGAGACACAGGGAAAACACTCCTGTGCCAACTGCAAAGGCAGGAGCACTTTGGCTTGCCCTGACTCAGGAGTGGTCAGGCCTGGAACAGGTGGAATTTCTGCTCAGGCCGTGTTTTTACACCCAGAGGAGGCTGGGAGTTGTAACTCTGACCGAATAAATGCTGTAAGAGCTCTGTCTCTCCAAAATAAACTGATCCCCTGGTTTCCTTGGTGGAGAGTCAGAGTCAGCCCTCAGCAGCTTCCGGTGGTGCAGGCAAATATTATCCTGCTTTTCCAGAGAAGAAAACCAGGTCCCAGTTCTGAAATCCATGTCAGTCTCGAACTGAAATGTTTAAAAATGGGATGATCCATTGGGATGGCAGCTCTGCTCCCTTCTGAAAACCAGGATGCATGCAGAGACAGCAGACACTCACAGGGAGCAGCGGACACTATTGTATAATCATATTGCAAAGGAGAAATAAAATACTCATTGTTCATTTCCCCATCTCGATAAAAGCTGGGAATGAAATTAAAATAAAAACAAGTTAACTCAGTTGTGTTGTTTCTATTTGTCAGCTGCTCCTAAACTCCGTGGCCTGGGAGGAAATGCCTTGTTCAGCCTCATTCTCGGGGTATTTGACTCATGAAAACTCCATGTAACCTTGGGTTTGGAATAATAAAATCCCCCTGGAATATTGATTCACGTGCAATGTGCAGCTGAAAGAGCCATTGTGAGCTGGGGTTCGCAAGCGGAGCGTTTGCCTGGCTTTGGCAAGGAGGAATATTGTAAAGAATTCAGGGAGCGGAATTGGATTCCTGATTTTCCTGGTGGCACATGGCCCTTGTGGGGCTGCTTGCTTTGGGTGGCTGCCTCTGGTACGTCATGGTTCTTTTTGCTAATGAAGCACCGAGGCCAGCCTGGATTGGCAGAGAGGAAGTAATGGAAAAGAGGGAGCAGAGCCTGCCCTGTACCTGTGGTTTTGCACGGGGAGCCCCTCAGGTGAGCACAGGAGCGTTACTGTTTGTTAGGCACATCCATTCCATAATTACTTGGCAAATAGGATCATTATATCTGGAGTTACGGAGCACTTCAAACATTAATTGCCACCTAACTTGCAGATTTCAGCTCTGATACACAAACCTAATCATCACTCATTAAGTGTTAAAGAAGAGAGCACTGCAAATATATTAAATTACTGCAGATCACTGATTAAACCAAATCCTTGGGAATTCCTAAAAGCCTCCTGGGGCTCTGGATTCTCTTCCAAGTGACCACTGGGAATTTGGGCTCCGAATACAACTGAATGGCTTGATGGAACTGTGGAATCCCTGAATGATTTGGGTTTGAGGGTGTAAAAAACGCCAATCGCTTATTTTTAAAACTGGAAAAGTTTCATAGTAATCAAATGGCTATAAAAATAGCAATACAATTCGAGTAATAATAGTTTGGACAAATTGAATTAGGACAATATGAGACAATAGAGACAAAGAGTTATGGACGTCCGGGTACCTTTTCTGGGCAGAAAAAGGACACCTGTTAACAAAGGATTAACCCTTAAAAACAACAGCCTGTTGCATATTCATACACCTCATACATGGTGCATAAATTCCATTCAAACACAGGATTCTGTCAACTTCTTCCTCTGAATCCTGACAGCGCCTTCGAGGCGGGAAGAAGTTCGTTTCTTCTGATAAGAGGGCAGAAAATTCTTTTCCTCTGAAAGATTCAGGTGTCCTGTGGCTGTGAGTCCTTTCTTTAAAAACAGTAAAACAGTATCCTACATAGCATCGTTTCTATTTGAACATTTTTTAGAACCTAAAACTAGATTTAAGAGAATTAATATAAAATTACTTTTTAGCACAACACAAATAATATTGATTTGAATATTTGCCAAAAGCCAACCATCAAATGCATGCATTTTTCACAAGGGACCTTAAATCCCATCCTGTGCCATGAGCAGGGACACTTTCCACCGGTCTGGGCTGCTCCAAGCCCTGTCCCAGGCAGGCACTGGAGCCGCCCCAGTTCCTGTGTGCACAGTGATCTGCAGCTCTCTGAGAATGGATTTTGGGGTGGGCAAACACAGAAGGGAAATAGGGAGAGGGAAATCACCTCCCCTGATGCTCTGCAATCACCTTCCCAAAGTTTCTGCCCAAAAATCGCCTGAAAGGACTTGGAGAGCTCCCCGAGCCCACCCTCGTTCCCAGCTCCACAGTGGGTCCTGTCCCATTGCAACACATGGACAATGAGCATCATTTCATGGAGAGCA
>NW_005054590.1:70684-83862 GCF_000277835.1 Geospiza fortis
GGAAATTCCAGATTTTCATCCTTTTTTAGCCTGGCTTTGAACAGCTTCTCTGGGCAAGCTGGGCCAGTGCCTCAGAAATCTTTGTGTTCGAGTTTTCTGGTGATTCTTCACCGTTTCCTCCCCGAAATGCCCCCCAGACCCTGCCAGCAGCTGATTCCTTTGCAGTAAGCAACTCCAGGTGCTCCAGCGGATGCTTTGGAAGTCTCTGCCTCGCTGGGGCTCAGCTCAGACATTTCCAGCTTTGACAAACGGCCCAAACTCCACGCATTTTACGTTCTCCCCATTTTGCCTTTCCAAAATCACTTTCAGCAGGCCAACATTCCATGCAAAACAACCTCCACATGCATCCATCCATCCCAGCCTTCTCTTTTATGGCCTCGACTCCATTTGCTGCGGTGCCCAGGCTGGGGATGGAGCCATCCCACCTGTCCAAGTGCTTCTGTCGCTTTTCCAGGGATTTTACAGCAGCCTGCAGATGGCTGCATCCTGCACGTGCCACTCCAGAGGGCTGGAGCAGCAGCCATCTTCCCTAAATCCTCCTGTGCCAGGGAAAGTGCCCAATGTGGGGGCAAAACAGCAGGGCAGGGAGCTGATCCTGCTGGGAGCCATGGGATATCCGGGGAACCATGGAATATCCAGGGCTGATCATGCTGGGAAACAGGGAATATCTGGGGAACCATGGAATATCCAGGGCTGATCCTGCTGGGAGCCATGGAATGAACCATGGAATATCCAGGGCTGATCCTTCTGGGAACCAGGGAATATCCAGGGAACCATGGAATATCTGGGAATCATGGAATATCCAGAATTTTGGAGCGGTTTTTCCTGCAGGGAATTATCTTTGGTGAAGTCCAGGGCTAAGAGGAAACAGCCTCAGGAGAGGTTTAGGTGGGACATTCGGGAAAATTTCTTCACGGAAAAGGGAAAATTTGGTTATAAACCCCCAAAAACTTTGCCATGTGAATTTTCACTGGAACTGGGAGTCGGGAGCATGGCTGGGATCTGTGGGGTGGGGTTGGGATCTGTGGGATGGGGTTGGAATCTATGGGATGGGGTTGGGATCTGTGGGATGGGGTTGGGATCTGTGGGATGGGGTTGGGATCTGTGGGATGGGGTTTTGGGAATGAGGAGCAATGGCTGGCATCTGTGGGATGGGTTTTTGGGAGCACTGGCTGGGATCTATGGGATGGGTTTTTGGGAGCAATGGCTGGATCTGTGGGATGGGATTTTTGGGAGCACTGTGTGGGATCTGTGGGATGGGGATTTTGGGAGTCAGGAGCACTGGCTGGATCTGTGGGATGGGTTTTTGGGATAAAGGTGCAGTTCTGTGCTGCAGAGCCCCTTCCAGCCCCCTGCCCCAGGCACCTGTCAGTGCCGTGCTGCAGCCCAGGAAGTTGTGGGAGCTCAGGAACCTCCCAGCATCCCAAGCACGGCACCACGGGCGGCTCTGGCTGCAGAGCCAGGCGATGTCCTGCCAGCCCAGCTCCTGGATGTTTCATGGAGCAGCACAAGCTGCAGCGCTCCGTCCTCCAGAGCTCCGCGTCCCTGGGAAGGGTCCCGGAATTCAGCCGTGTCCCTCTTCTGGCTGGTCCTGGGGAGCAGAGCACAAATTGTGCTGGGTTTCCGTGCGTTTGGGATTTTGCTTCCCAAATAGCCCCAGGGAAGTTTCTCCCCACTGGGATTGCAGAGATCCAGTTTGGATACCCTGAGGCTCCCACCGAGCCCTCTCGCAGCCCAGCTGAGTTGATCTTGACTAATATTTACAGCAGGAACAGCATTTCACCGAGATTAACAAACTTCTTGGCAGCTTTGGAGTCTGGAAACGAAGGGAAAGGCTTGGGGATGATACACAGGGAAATGGAGTTGGGAGAATTTATCCTCTTCATTAAAAGGCACTAAGACCTTCATGTCTGGTATTTAATGTACCAAATTCAATATTCTCCACTGAGTTTGTGTATAAAAAATAGCAATATCATCTTCTGAAAGAAGGGAGGGGAGGAGGAGGCAAAGTTTGAGCTAAACCACACACATTAACAGCTTCCCCCCTTCCCAAATCCAACCTCTGGGAAATATTTGCCAGGGAACAACAAACTCGAAGAGCTGAAGGATTTTCTCCCCATGTAAGTTGTGTTTTCCTTGCACACAAAAGCACAGAATTATTTGGTTGGAAGAGCCATAAAGATCATCTCATTGCAACACCTGGATCAGGATTTCCAGGAAGGAAAAATTCAGAATCCTTTGGGAAAGCTGAGAGTTTTGCAAAGCCTGGGGCTATAAACGAAGGAAAAACTTGAATAATAAAACCCACAGCACCTAAAATCAAATTAACCGGAGCGGGTCAATACGTTTGTGCTGCTGGATGCTGGGAACAAGGGAGGAGAGGGAACGAGGGAGCAAAGGGAAAAGAGATGTGGGATGGTTTTGTCCTTCTCATGCAAAAGTCTGGAACAAAAATGGCCTTTATTTCTTGGGATTTCCCTCCTACAGCAGGAAATGTCAGCAGCCACAGGGGCTGCGCAGAGCAGCTGATGGGCCCGGGGGAAACTGCTGCCCTGGCTCCAGCTGGGCCAGCCTCCCGGTGCCATCCACAGGAGGGTGCCATCCACGGGAGGGTGCCATCCACGGGAGGGGGTCCCATAGGAGGGGGTCCCCAAGGAGGGTGCGCTACACAAGTGTGGGTGTCCCCAAGGAGGGTGCCATCCCATAGGAGGGTGTCCCATAGGAGGGGTCCCAAAGGGGGGTGCCCATTAGGAGGGTGCTCCATAGGAGGGCGCCCTATAGGAGGATGTCCCCAAGGAGGGTGCCATCCACAGGAGGGTGCCCCCAATTAGGGTGCCATCCCATAGGAGCATGCCCCAGTGGAGGGTGCCATCCCATAGGAAAGTGCTGTCCCAGAGGAAGGTGCAATCTAGAGGAGGGTGCCATCCTAGGGGAGGGTGCCATCCAGAGGATGGTGTCATCCCATAGGAGAGTGCTGTCCCAGAGGAGGGTGGTCCATAGGAGGGTGCCATCCCAGAGGAGGGTGCCATCGCATAGGAGGAGGGTGCCATGCTAGAGGAAGGTGCCCCCAAGAAGGGTGTCCCCAAGGAGGGTGCCATCCCATAGGAGGGTGTCCTCAAAGAGGGTGCCATTCCATAGGGGGCCCCCAAAGAAGGAGCCCCCAAGGAGGGTACCATCCACAGGAGGGTGCCCCCAATTAGGGTGCCATCCCATAGGAGGGTGTCCTCAAAGAGGGTGCCATCCCATAGGGTGCCCCCAAAGAAGGTGCCATCCCATAGGAGGGTGCCCCATAGGAGGGTGCCATCCACAGGAGGGTGCCCATTAGGAGGGTGTCCCCAAGGAGGATGTCCCAAGGAGGGTGCCATCCCTGACAAGGATGCTGTCCTAGAGAAGGGTGTCCCAAGCAGGATGTCCCCAAGCAGGGTGTCCCCAGTCAGTGTGTCCCAGGCAGTGTGTCCCCAATCAGGATGTCCCCAGGCAGTGTGTCCCAAGCCGTGTGTCCCAAGCTGTGTGTCCCAGGCAGTGTGTCCCAGTCAGGATGTCCCCAGGCAGTGTGTCCCAAGCCGTGTGTCCCAAGCTGTGTGTCCCAGGCAGTGTGTCCCAGGCAGGATGTCCCCAATCAGGATGTCCCCAATCAGGGTGTCCCCAATCAGGATGTCCCCAGGCAGTGTGTCCCAAGCCGTGTGTCCCAAGCTGTGTGTCCCAAGCCGTGTGTCCCAAGCCAAGCAGGGTGTCCCAAGCAGTGTGTCCCAAGCCGTGTGTCCCAAGCAGTGTGTCCCCAACCAGGATGTCCCCAGTCAGTGTGTCCCCAATCAGGATGTCCCAAGCAGCGTGTCCCCAGGCAGTGTGTCCCAGGCAGTGTGTCCCAGTCAGGATGTCCCAGGCAGTGTGTCCCAGTCAGGATGTCCCAGGCAGTGTGTCCCAAGCCGTGTGTCCCAAGCCGTGTGTCCCAGGCAGTGTGTCCCAAGCAGTGTGTCCCAAGCCGTGTGTCCCAAGCCGTGTGTCCCAGGCAGTGTGTCCCAAGCAGTGTGTCCCAAGCCGTGTGTCCCAGGCAGGTGCCCCTGTGCCCCCATCCCCGCGCCGCCAGCCGGCTCGGGAGCGGGCGCTAACCGAGACGTGCCCGGGATGTCGGAGCTGGGCTGCACATCTCAGCCAATCACTCCCAAATAAATTAACCATGGCACTGCCTAATAGGATCCACCTGCCTTCCTGCCAGCCCCTACCTGCGCCCCCCTTTGATTAAATGTCAAAAGCCTGCCTCGTGCCTGCAGATTGCACTGAAGGCGGATAACAGAAAGGTTCCTCCTGTGACTCCATAAAACCGAAATAAATTCCACTGGCATCTTGTAAATTTTTATTTTCTACAATGACTGCAGGCCCCATCTGCGACCCAGCTGTTATTAGAAGGGAAAGCGTTGGCCCTTCTGCATTACAAAACAGCATAGAACAGTAATTGCCAGTGGAAGAGATTAAGTGTAGACACTAAAAATGTTTACTCGCAATGAATATGCATAACGATGGGTAGGAAACAGCCCTGGAAGATTAAAAAGAGAGAAGGGTTTGTTTACAAGGCTGGGAAAAAAAAAAGAGGGGAATGTCAGTTGGCCCCAAGCCTGAAATAGGAACGAAAAACCTTTGGGCAAGGCATTAGGGAGAAAAACAGATGGTTTGTGAACCTTTTATTAGATAGAAAAATCATTAATCAAGCCCAGGCTGGAAATGGCAGGGTTTTGGGTAGTTCAGAGCCGAGTTTATTTTTTCTTAAAGCGACAGCGCGGCGCTCCCGGCAGCCCTGGGAGCACCTCCCGCTCCAGCTCCGCGCTCCCACCGAGGAAATCCCGCAGTGGGGTTTCACATTTCAGCACCTGTTTCGCCCCGCTCGGAAAAAACACCGAAAGCAGGAGGAGGAGGAGGAGGAGGAGGGAGGGGGAAGCGCAGCCTGGGTTCTTTTTTCACGGTTGTTCCGACTCGCGGCTGGGAGAGGGGGAGAAATTTAGGGAATACAAAAGGCGTTCACAGCTCCTGCTCCCCTGATTTTGGGGCTCAATCACTGCAGAGAATTCATTTAATTGTAAAAATAACATTGAGGCGCCGGAGCCCTCCTGCTGAGCATCCCAGTGTCCTCACTGCATCCTTGGGATGGTGCCATCTCCAGCGTGGAAGAAATTCCAGATTTGGGGGGGGTTTCTACATTTTCTAAGTGACAGGAGGTGAATGAAAAACGATTGAAATGGTCCAGTTTGCAGCTGGCTTTGCGCAGCTCGGGTTGGGAGCCGTGTCAGAGTCCGAGCTTTCGCCTTCTGATGGTGTTTGTGGTGTTATAAATGGGGGATAAATACGCAGATTTACCTGCAATGTGTATTTACAGCACCGAGAGCTCCTGTTTGGGCTGGGAGTGGCTGAGAAATGCAAAAACGCAAAGCTGGAAACATCTCTGAAAACATGGAAGTCAATAAGACAACATGAAGAACGAGCCACAACATTTTTACCGGCAAAGTCAGAGCCCGAAATGAAGCCAAAAATGCTTTCTTTGGGGAATAAAAGGGAACAGCTTCTTCCTCCCATGTCTTTTGTAGCACAGAGGAGCTGCCCACACATTTCCTAATAGCTGGGAGATGAACTTCCTAAAACATATGAGCTCCATCAGTGGCGAGGGAGGGAGGGAGAAGGGAGAGAGGGGGGAAGTACAAACTGATCTTTGTAAGAAAGAGTAGCTGGGATTGCAAGGCTTGCATATGTTACAGCACATCATTAATAACAGTGATCAAAAGCACGGGAACATCTCGGCAGCTGCAGCGAATTATTGGAGAAATTGGAATTTTCAAATGAGCTCACACTTCAGGGGAAAAAAGGGGAAAAAAAACCCCAAGGGCACCGGGGTCAGGTCACTCTGCAGAGCCTCAGTGGGGCTGGAGAAGAACAAATTGGGAAAAACGGGGTGAAAAGCCCAGGTGTGCTCAGGGCACATGGAGGGATGTGGATGGAGCAGGGTGGGGATGGATGGAGCCCCGCAGCTCCCTCATCTCCCCGGGGATAACAATTCCCGATTTTGGGTGTTTGTAGAGCCTCACCAGGGCTGGAGGAAGAAGAAATGAGGAAAAACGGGGGTGAAAAGGCCAGATGTGCTCAGAGCACTGTGATGGAGCAGGGTGGGGATGGATGGAGCCCCGCAGCTCCCTCATCTCCCCGGGGATAACAATTCCCGATTTTGGGGTTTGGAGTGGGAGGGATGCGGCGCTCGGGGCTGGTTTGACAAAGGCCGGAGCCGGGCCAGGCTCGGCCCCGGGGTCGGAAAATTGCGTTTAGGACGAGATAAAGCTTCCTGGGAAGCCTGGGAGCATCCTGTCCCCACCTGTGGCAGGGCAGAAATCGTTGCCCATCTCCAAGCTCCAGGGCCCGATGGAATTAATTGGCTGCGGAGAGAGCAGCGCTCAGCGGGAGCTGAAGGTGACGCGAGGAAAGTCTTTAAAGATCGAGGTTTGATCTGGAAATGAAAGGCTCGGCGAGCCCCCTCCTTCTTTTCCAAGGCATGTTTTTGTAATTCCGAGCAGCTCCGCCGGCTGGGGTTGCACATCTGCGTGCCGCGTGTGCTGCCGCGGCAGTAAAAGTCCAGGTGTTCGGGCTTTTTAAAGGAGCCGTCTCCAAAAGCAGCGGCTCCGCCCTCGGCACGGCGAGGGTTAAACGGCAGAGAAGGGCCGCTCGTGACTTCCGTGCTCTCCCATCTGCTGGGAACCCTGCAACCCATTTGGAAATGAATTTTTCAGTCGGAATTTTTCAGACAGCTTGAGCTGCGCTCGCACATGTCTCCAGCGACGGGCTGATTGCAAAGGCATTAAGTATGTATGGCCATCCTGGCCGCCGTGAGCTCTTGCCGCACTTTATTCCGTAATTATCATCACATTCGGTTGGTAAATAATGTTGACACATGCTTCCCGAACAGCTGGAGAGTGTCCGTGTGACACCCGGAAAAGCGGGACGTGCAGGGGAAACCTCCGAGACGGCTCTGATCGAGAAGATTTGCGCATTAATCGCATTAAAACCCGTTTGGTTGGGGTGGCAACGGCGCCGCTATCCCGGGCCCTCAATGACGGGGCTGAGTTTGCAGCTCCCTGCCACATTGCCGTGCCAAATCCCAACGCTGCCTGAAGCGATGTCCTGCTCTGCCCGAGCATGGGCACCACTCCTGGCATCAATCTGGAGCTCTAAAGAAAGGCTTTGTTTGGGAAATGTGGGTAAATTCATCTCCAGAGGGTGGAAAAGGCAAAAGGAACAATTCCCGCCAGGGAACGGCTCCGTGCTCCCCAAAGTGGGAATTTGCTGCCCCTTCCCACATCCCTGGGGATTGCAGCACGGGCCTCAGGAAATTCCATTGCTGAGACTTTGATTCATTCCAGGAGGAAGAGAAGAAAGGGGGGAAAGGAGATGATGATGCTCGGAGTTGTATTTGTCTAAGTTCTATTTTTAGGCAGAAATTGCCCTTTTGGTCCAACAGCCGGATCCTTTGGAGCAGGCACTGGATTAAAGGACAAACCTGGGTATTTAACTGACAAGGCAAAAAATGTTAATCCTGCTTGTGGGATAGGGAAGGAAAAAAAAACCCCTCTCCTTCCGTTTTCTCTTCAATCCAGGGAAGGGGAATATTGCAAGGCCCATAATCTTATTTACATTCGGAGCATGACTCCAGCTCCCAGAACATTGCAGACATCTGTCAGACAAACAGACACGACTCCGCAAAGATATTTCCGATGCTCTTCCCCTAAAAGCTAGGGAGCTGGTTGGGGATTTTGGCAGGATAGCTGGGATCTGACAGGTCTTTTTTTCCCGTTTGTTCTTTTTTTTTTTTTCCTCCCCAAAGCAGATGATTTCTTTGGCTTCCTACAGCAAGCTTACGAAATTGGAGTGTTTGTTATGAAAATTGAGGTATTTACTCCTGGCCTGAGCTAATTTGTTGGGAATTTTCACTTGGAAGGCTTCAGGTGTATTTTAAGAAATGAAAACAACCTGACTCAGGTCACCCAGTGTAGATGTTCCTGGTTCATCTGAGAAATGCAGAATTTCAGGGATAAACCCCGCTGAGGCCGATCAGCATTCCCTAAAGACCATCCTTAAAGAGAATCAGCGTTTCCTAAAGAGAATCAGCATTTGCCGAGCTCAGTTCCCAGCCTGTTTTCAGCTGCTCCACACAATATTGCTGCATAATTTGGAGTGTCTCCTCTGCCGGGTTTTTGGATGCTGCGAGACTTAGCAACAGGGAAAGGTGCTAAAGAGAGACAAAACTTGTGTGGGTGGCTGGAGATTAGCCATTTGGAATTCTCTCCTTTGCTTTGTGCCACAAGCTGTTTGCCTGCTCCCATTCCCTCTGTCTCATCTCCCCCTGGGACTCAGGCCTGGCATTATTAACGTTGCAAAGGAACTTTAAGAGCATCAGTCATCCTCATGTGCCACATCCCTGTGGCTTCTGAATGATTCCAGGGCTAGGAACCCTTCCCACGGCAGAGTTTTCCTTAAATTCCAGCTCTGTCCATCCCTCCTTCAGCACCCAAATCCCCACGGCTCAAATCTCCGTAATCTCTCCATCCTGAGCACCATGAAATATTCCCTTCATTCCCAAAGGCAAATACGGATGGAAATCATTGATTCACACCTTGAATATTGAAATTTACATATTGAATATTGACATTCCCGTTCAATATTGAAATTCCCATTCAATATTGACATTCACATCTTGAATATTGAAATTCCCATTCAATATTGAAATTCCCATTCAATATTGAAATTCCCATTCAATATTGAAATTCACATCTTGAATATTGAAATTCCCATTCAATATTGAAATTCCCATTCAATATTGAAATTCCAGCCTAAACCTCCTCTGTCAGTTCTTCCTTCAGCACCCAAATCCCCACGGCTCAAATCTCCGTAATCTCTCCATCCTGAGCACCATGAAATATTCCCTTCATTCCCAAAGGCAAATACGGATGGAAATCATCCATTCACAGATTGAATATTGAAATTCCCGTTCAATATGGAAATTCACATCTTGAATATTGAAATTCCCATTCAATATTGAAATTCCAGCTTACCTCCAATTAGCCAGCTTCCCAATATTTGACCAGAAAACCATTTGAATGCAATTACAAACACATTGGAATTCTGGGCATAATTAGCTCCCTATTAAAGTATTTATGGAGGCCTTTTCCATCCCAAACAGGCAAAGCCGGAGCATTTTATTCCTTACTGTTACAATAATTAACTATGCAAGGAGAACAGCATATTAATAGAGCATAATTTGTTTACATTGAAAAGAAAATTGTGCTAGATTAGCATAGCAAAAGACTATTTCCATATCCAGGCAGGAGCGTGCAGGCCTAATAGCAATTCTCAGTGTCGTTAAGGAATATTATTAATAAAGTAATCCAGTGTAATTCCCTTTGCCCCTGCCATATTTCACAATGTCCTTAATTACGGCTAATTCCGCCGGGACTCATTTGGGGGTGATTAAACCGGAGACACGGGAATCTTCAATAAAACCTTTGGTAACGAGGAGGCCGCAGAGTTCCTGGGAATGGGGAATCCGAGGAGAGCAGAGGCATGGAGGGAAGGGACAGTCCTGGAAACTTCTTCTGGGCATGGCAGTCCCAAAAGGAACAGAATTGCAGAGAGGGTTCTTCCTTCCTTCCATCCGTCCGTCCGTCCATCCATCCATCCGTCCGTCCGTCCGTCCATCCATCCGTCCATCCATCCATCCATCCATCCATCCATCCATCCATCCATCCATCCATCCATCCATCCATCCATCCATCCATCCATCCATCCATCCATCCATCCATCCATCCATCCATCCATCCATCCATCCATCCATCCATCCATCCATCCATCCATCCATCCATCCATCCATCCATCATCCATCCATCCATCCATCCATCCATCATCCATCCATCCATCCATCCATCCATCCATCCATCCATCCATCCATCCATCCATCCATCCATCCATCCATCCATCCATCCATCCATCCATCCATCCATCCATCATCCATCCATCCATCCATCCATCCATCATCCATCCATCCATCCATCCATCCATCATCCATCCATCCATCCATCCATCCATCATCCATCCATCCATCCATCCCATCCATCCATCCATCCATCCATCCATCCATCCATCCATCCATCCATCCATCCATCATCCATCCATCCATCCATCCACCCTTCCATGAAAAACCCACTTCTGGCTGCATGGGGACAGCAGGAAGAGTTTAGGTCAGAAGGGACCTAAAGTTCTCCAGGTTCCATCAGCCAGGGATGGGTTAACTGATAATGATCTGTGAAAAACACCAATCAGTTCTTTTTAAAATTTGAGAAGCTTAATAATAATGAAATTGCTATAAAAATAGGAATACAACCAGAGTAATAATGATTTGGATAATTGAATTAGGACAATATGAGATAATAGGGACAAAGAGTCTTCCTGCACCCAGTTCAGAGTTCTGGGCATGGCATTCCCAAAAATAAACAGAATATATTTTCCAATCCTTTTATTCCCAAACCCAGGCAGAATTATCAATCCACAATAAAATTCAGGTTGGGATCACTCATTCCAAATCCCAGCCTGGAAAATTTTTATTCCCAAACCCAGGCAGAATTATCAATCCCAGCCCGGAGATTTTTTATTCCCAAACCCAGGCAGAATTATCAATCCCAGCCTGGAAAATTTTTATTCCCAAACCCAGGCAGAATTATCAATCCCAGCCTGGAGATTTTTTATTCCCAAACCCAGGCAGAATTATCAATCCCAGCCTGGAAAATTTTAATTCCCAAACCCAGGCAGAATTATCAATCCCAGCCTGGAAAATTTTAATTCCCAAACCCAGGCAGAATTATCAATCCCAGACTGGAAAATTTTAATTCCCAAACCCAGGCAGAATTCTCAATCCACAAGAAATAAATTCAGGCTGGAATCACTCATCCCAAATCCCCCCAAGCAGCAACAATAAAGGCTCTGTTTTCTTGCAGGATGTTTTTGTCATCTTTTGATCGTGTGCCAGCAAAGCACAGGATTGTGGGAGAGCAAACCTCCCAAACTGATCCCTGCTCTTCACAGCCAGTGAATTCCAGAAAAATCCACGCTCCCAAAAAGGACAGGGCAGGAAGTTCAGCTCTTTTTATTCAGGTAAATCAACTTCCAACTGCAGCAGCGCAGGAATTCCCTTCTTGCAGGAATTTAGAATAAAAGGAGAGCTGTACAATGGGGCTAAAATGGAAAATAGAATGTAAAATCCTGGATCAGTGCTGAGCAACTGCGCTGTGTTGCAGGGGTTTTATGGGGGGATCTGCCCCATCATTTGAAAAGAGTGATTTCCATGCCGGCCAGAAATGGGGAATTGTGCTGTGAAAAATGGGGGATTGCGCCAGAATTCCCTGGGGGGTGTCAGCCGCTCCTGGCACAGCCCTCAGTCCTGGAAAAATCCCATTGCCAGTGTCTGGGAATCACAGAAGCACACATTCCCTGCAGCTGTCCCCAGATATCCCAGCCTGCACCCCAGAATGCCCAAGGGCTCTTGCCAAGCTGCTTCTGCGGGGAAGGAGGAGCAAAGCAAGGCAGCAGGAAGCCATAAATCGCAATGGAGGAGCTCCAATATGATCTGCAATCATTTAACCCTCGTGACGTTATTTACCATTTATTGCTCCTCGGCTCTCGTTAATGACCGGGCTCCCCAAATTCAATTAGCCACCCCAGCACTGGAGGTGTAAATAAAAGAGACCAATTAATGATATGCTTAGTCCAGCAGGGCTAAATCAAAGTGGGAAAGATCCCAGGGACAGGTTCTGCCACCAACATTTATCGGGGACAACTGGGAGCATGGGCAGTTGAAGGCAGGAGCGTTTCATCCCAAATATTTGGGGTTTTCACCTCGTTCTGTCAACAAACTTTGAGAAGTCAGGAAGGCTGTTGGCACAAACAATTCTGTTTGCACATTTCTTATCCTGTCTGGAAACACACAGAGGCTGTAGATGAACAAATCCCATGGGATAGGATGTGATTCCAAAAGGAAAATCAGGATATAATGCTTGAAAATAGGAGAAATACTTTTTTTTTTTCAGAGAGCAGAATTTAATATCACAGGGGAAAATAAAATGCCAAATTCCTGGACACAGCCACACAGCAAGGACTTGGGAGCACGAAAGGTTTGCAGGACAAACCTGAGCAGGGAATTAGGCTGAGCTCTGCCAGGATAAACCTGAGCAGGGAATTAGTGACTTGGGAAAAAGAATTCAAGGATGTCCGAGGGCAGCCAGGGGGGTTCTGGCAGGATTTTCTTTGTGTTTCCATCAAAACCATTCCAGATGGTGCTGCAGAGGAATTCTCACCCCGACCAGGTGCAGGATAGTCTGGAATTGCTTGGTGGGATAGAGGGAAAAAAACTTGTTGCAGGAAAAAAAAACCAACTCCAAGTGAAGGATATTTTGGCAAAAAGTGAAATGATGAAGGTGCTGCCTGGCTGGAAAAAGGGATTAAAGTTTATTTACAGTGCAAAAAGGAGGAATTAGTGCAGTTCAGTCCCTGAGCCAGGCCAGGAGTGAGGGATGAGGGGAAATAGAGACAAGAGGGATTTATTATTAAATTAAAATCACTTAATTACTGCAAATGTTAAATATGCACTTTTCTGGCATTTCAGGGATGTTTTCCCCTCAAATTACAATGAATTGTCCACTTGGAATTCCCCCTCCTGCAGCAGCGGGTAAATGTCAGCCCTAAATTAAAGTTAACTGGGATCTGCTCCACCTCAGCAAAAAAGATTTCATTAGAATCAATGAAGCGCCTTTGGCTGGAGCTGTGCAAACGCAGGGAGCCCGAAACCTGGGCAGCTGCTCGCAGCCCGGGCTCAGGGGGAGCGCCCGGCCGAGGGACACGGCCCCTCCTGCTGGGGCTTGCCATGGGGCTCAGAGCCCTGGTGCCAGCCCTGCTGCAACCCCCCTGGGTTTGGGGGCAGCTCCGGCATCCCCAAACCCAGCCCTGCTGCAAGGGCCTGGAGCAGGGACAGGGCTGCAAACCCCTCCCAGCGCGGCCCCAGGCGGGATTCCACGGCTCCAGGACTCTGGGACTCTTGTTCCCATCCCCAACCCCATTTCCAGCCCATCCCATCCCATCCCATCCCATCCCATCCCATCCCA
>NW_005054590.1:84040-85471 GCF_000277835.1 Geospiza fortis
TCTTGTTCCCATTCCCCACTCCATTTCCATCCCAATGCAGGATTCCACGGCTCCAGGACTCTGGGACTCTTGTTCCCATCCCCAACCCCATTTCCAGCCCATCCATCCCATCCCAATGCAGGATTTGATGTCTCCAGGACTCTGGGACTCTTGTTCCCATCCCCGTTCCTATTCCCATCCCATTCCCATTCCCATTCCTATTCCCATTCCATTGCCATTCCCACCCCATCCTCATCTCATTCCCATCCCATCCCATCCCATCCCATCCCATCCCATCCCAGTGCAGCATTCCATGCCCCCATGATCCCATAACCCTTATTCCCATTCCCAATCCCATTTCCCAGGTGCTGTGCCCCCGGCAGTGATTCCAGAGCTTTTTCCAAACCCATCTCACAGCCCCACTCCCTAAAACAGAGACAGAAGGCTGGGCAGTGTCAGACTGTGGGAAGCAGCTGGAATTTGATTAGGAGCCTCCCAGCACACAGAGATCAGCGGGAATTAATGCCCTGACCAATTCCATCGGGAATGGGATTTTCAGGGAGTTCTTCCCTTAATCCTCTTGTTCTCCGCTTCCTTAGGAGGAGGCACAAAAGCTCCTAAATTAGGACAAGGAGATATTCAAATATTCAAATCCCGCTGTGGATTCTGGAGACATCCGGGGGGAATCTCCTCCAGCAGATCCCAAATTCCTCCCTCACAGCTCCCCTGCTCCCACTTCATTGTCTGGCCTCATCCCGCTGGGATCCCGGATTATTTGGAGTCAAATTCAATTAATTTGCTGTGTTTGAGTCAGAAGTTTTTATATTTTCAAATGAATTCCCATATCCAGCTAGAAATCCTTAAACTCACAACATTTCCCTGTGGCTGGGAATCCAGGAGGGCCACAAGTCTGGATCATCCCAAATCCCACCCAGGGATCAGAATAAACGGGAAAAAGGATCAGTTTGATTTAACATGAGGAATTCCATCATCCCAAATCCCACCCAGGGATCAGAATAAACGGGAAAAAGGATCAGTTTGATTTAACATGAGGAATTCCATCATCCCAAATCCCACCCAGGGATCAGAATAAACGGGAAAAGGGATCAGTTTGAACCCCCTTTAACATGAGGAATTCCATCATCCCAAATCCCACCCAGGGATTAGAATAAACGGGAAAAGGGGATCAGTTTGAACCCCCTTTAACATGAGGAATTCCATCATCCCAAATCCCACCCAGGGATTAGAATAAACGGGAAAAGGGGATCAGTTTGAACCCCCTTTAACATGAGGAATTCCATCAGGAGCTCTTGCAGGTAGTGCTGGGATTTCCACTGGGATTTCCACTGGGATTTCCACGTTCCCCTTGGCAGGAGGGCTCTGGGATTCATGGGATTCACTCCCCACTCCCCATCCAAGCTAAAAAGGCACAGCAAGGTGGGAATTGCCTGC
>NW_005054590.1:85481-101413 GCF_000277835.1 Geospiza fortis
TTATTCATGGCCACCAGTTATTATTCCGTGAGTAATTCCGAGGCAGCCCCGAGGAGTTTCCCTCCCAGCCACTACACGTGTCAGGCTGGGAGCCCAGGGAGGAATATTTTAAGGACAACAACTTCTTTTTCCCATTTTTTACCCGGCCAGGACTAAAGTGAGGCACTGCCACACTTGCTCCCAGCTGGAAAAACCATCCCCAATATGTTTAAAATTCCACAGGAAATAGGATTTCCCTAAATCTTCCTATTTTTAGATGCTCTGCTTTGGTTTTCAAGATTCCCTCTTTGATATTTTCTATTTCCTGAGCTGCTATCCCAGATTATCAATGCCAGGATGGAATTGGGATTGGGACCCCAAAGGCGTCTCCAAGCTCATGGATGGGGAGTTCAGGAGGAATTTCCCCATGGAGAGGATCCCTTGGGGGTGTCCCAGGCTCTGTGACCCCAAAGGCATCTCCAAGCTCACCGTTGCCACGAGGAGGAGGAGGAGGAAGGCTGGGGACACCTGGAGCCCCCAGCCCCTTCCCAGGTGATTCCCCAGCCCCTCTTTGTGTCCCTCAGTTGTCGCTGAGCATCTCGAGGCATTTCCAGCAGGAAATTGCATTTGCATCCTGTGTGGCACAAGCATGTTGTGAATCTCATAAAAACACATATGGTCCCAAAGGCTGGGAGAGAAGGCGATAAAAGTGACATTTAGGGAACAGCTTTGGGAAAGGCAAACCATGTGCAGGGAGCTGCTTTCCTGCAGCTCCTCCCTCAGAAAGATTCTGGGCTCTCACTTCTTAATTCTTAATTTTCTCTGCAAACTTCCTTTTGTACAAGCTCCCTTTTTCCAAATTTGTTGGTGCAAGCTTCCTCACTTTCATTCTACAAACTTCATTTTCTTCTCCCAAACTTCCTAATTCTTTTTGTACAATGTATTGAAATGCTCATTTCAAACGTGAGACGTTTGAGCTTGAACCTCCTGGGATATCCTGGAAGAAACTCCAGGTGTGGGACAGATTCCATGGCAGGTTCAGATTGAATTTTGAATAGCTTGGAACAATATTTTGGGATTTCATCGCTTGGACTTTGATCAGGAGGTTCCTGGGTTGGATGGGAATATCCCCGGGATACTCTCTGGGAATCCCTTGGGAATTTTCCTGCCTGAGTTGGATTTATGCTGGAATTCTGGATAGCACAAGTGTGTGGACCTCACGAAATACGAACTTGCAACAAGGAAAAAGGAATAACTTGGTGCCTCGGAGGTTCTGGGTGGAAAAGCAGGAAGTCATTCCCACAAATAAAACTCCCATGAAACCATTCCCAATTTCTCTGTGGCTTCAGAGCTCCCTGTGAGGATCATCCCAGAGGATGGTTCAGCTTTTCCAGCCCTCCTGGTCCATGGGCAGGATCCCTGCGAGTCCCAGCAGGGAATTGATTCCAATTTTCCAGAGCTGTAAACTGCAACCCTTTACCGTGTGCCAGCAGATCCGACGGGAGCGTGCTCTGCCATAAATCCTCCCAAAATGTTCCTTTTGCTCCCAAACGCTGCGGCTGATTCATGCTCCAAAGGCGGATCTGCGGCTCCTGCCAAGTCACCATGGCTCCTTCTGCTTGCGAGCAGGGAGGAGGAGGAGGAGGAGGAGGAGGAGGAAGCTCCAGATCTGCCTGTCCCCGCAGCTGCGGGCTGCGCTGCAGCTCTCCCGGGGGTGCCCGCGGCTCCTGGCCTCCCCGGCCTCCTGCTGCTCCGGGGGGGGGAGCACACGCCGAGCCCTCCCCGCGCCGCAACGCCGATCGCTGGCTTTGAATAAAAGTTCCACAGGAATCCAGCGGCTGTAAAAATAGCAATACTGTGAGAGCAATGATAACCTGGACAATATGAGACAACAGAGACTCCCGGGTACCTTTTGTGGGCACGCATTAACAAAGGATTGACCCTTAAAAACAACAGCCTGTTGCATATTCATACACCTCATGCATGATGCATAAATTCTATTGAAATTCCAAATTCTGCCTGGTCATCCTCAACTTCTTCCTTTTAATCCTAACAGGAAGAAGTTCACTTCTTCTGCTCAGAGAACAAGAAATTATTTTTTTCTGAGAGATTCAGGTGTCCTGTGGCTGCTATCTTTAAAAAAGTATCCTACATAGCATCGTTTCTATTTGAACACTTTTTAGAACCTGAAATGATATTTAAGAGAATGAATCCAGCATCACTTTCTAGCACAACACATCGAATATTCATTTGAATATTTGCAAAAGCCAGCCATCAAATACACATTTTTCACCCTGCCTCGGGAAGCAGCGGGACAGGGTGAATCCCGGCGCTGTTCCCGCTGCGAGGAGACACCCGGGAAAGGAAAGGGGGGAGCCCGCAGGCTCGGGGAATTCACAGCCTGACAAAGTTGTGACTTGCAGAAACGCCAGGGAACGGGGGAGCTGCTGCTTTTCCCGGCAGGGAAATTGTTCCCCCTAGTTTCCAGTCGGGGAATCGTTGAGCTGCCTCGGGAAAGCACCCGGAGGGAGGAGGAAGGCTGGAGGATGAGGATGAGGTGGCGCAGATGTCTCCGGAGCTGCGTGCCTCGCTGCGGGATTCACCGCCCAGCTGCTCAATGGAAACAATTGCTGCTTCTCCAGCAAGAGAAACAGCTCGGCGAGAAGCCTCTCCCTGCTCCGTGCCTCCAGCCCCAGCGGGGCACCGGGGAGTGGGAGATGCTCCACTGGCAGGAGAAGCTCCTCTGGAAGGTGCTCCACTGGCAGGAGAAGCTCCTCTGGAAGGTGTTCCGCTGGAAGGAGAAGCTCCACTGGAAGGAGCAGCTCCATTGGAAGGAGAAACTCCACTGAAAGATGCTCCACTGGAAGGAGAGGCTCCACTGGAAGATACTCCACTGCAAGATGTTCCACTGCAAGATGTTGCATTGGAAGGAGAAGTTCCATTGCAAGGAAAAGATCCACTCGAAGGAGAAGCTCCATTGGAAGGAGCAGTTGCATTAGAAGGAGATGGTCCACTGGAGGAGAAGCTCCACTGGCAGGAGAAACTCCACTGGAAGGAGAAGATCCACTGGAAGATGTTCCACTGGAAGGAGATGTTCCACTGGAAGGAGAAGTTCCATTGGAAGGAAAAGATCCACTGTAAGGAGAAGCTCCACTGGGAGGAGATGTTCCACTGGAAGATACTCCACTGGAAGATGTTCTACTGCAAGATGTTCCACTGGAAGGTGTTCCATTGGAAGGAGAAGCACCACTGGCAGGAGAAGTTCCACTGGAAGAAGAAGCTCCACTGGAAGATGTTCCACTGGAAGGAGAAGCTCCACTGGGATTAGAAGCCCCACAGGAAGGAGAAACTCCCCTGGAAGGAGACGTTCCACAGGAAGGAGAAGCTCCATTAGAAAGAGACACCATCCTGCTATCCACACCCTGGCTGTGCTGCAGACCAGGAGCTGCCTTGGGTTCCTGTTCCTCTTCCCACCAAAGCAGGAACCACATGGAATGTGCTCCAAGAAACCCTTGGAGGACACTGAATCCAGAGCTCCTGGATGTGTGTCCCACAGGGACTTTGGGGCAGGATCCAGAGCTCCTGGATGTGTGTCCCACAGGGACTTTGGGGCAGGATCCAGAGCTCCTGGATCTGTGTCCCACAGGGACTTTGGGGCAGGATCCAGAGCTCCTGGATGTGTGTCCCACAGGGACTTTGGGGCAGGATCCAGAGCTCCTGGATCTGTGTCCCACAGGGACTTTGGGGCAGGATCCAGAGCTCCTGGATGTGTGTCCCACAGGGACTTTGGGGCAGGATCCAGAGCTCCTGGATCTGTGTCCCACAGGGACTTTGGAGCTCCAGGCAGGATCCAGGAAGCTCCTCCAAGCCCATCCCACATCCATTTTTAACCCAGACCTTCTGTGCTCTCCCTTTTCCAGCTCTGTGTCTCCGAACAAAGATGTTCCTGGCTTAGCGGGATTAGAAACCAAATTTCAGCCCCAAAAAACCCTGGCAAGGCCAGACATGGTTTCAGGAGAGCCACAAACGGACAGGGAGGGAAGCAGATGTGGATGGGGATGGAAGGACAGGATGGAGACCTGGGACTCAGAAACAAAAATCTCTCAGTTGCTGTTCCAGGATTGCAGATTGGAATTAGAGAAAGAGGAATGGGATGGAAATGAGGGGAAAAGAGAGAAATGGTGCTTTGGTTTGTGCTGAGAGAATAAATCCACGCTGCATTCCTGGGGACAAGGTGGGGCCCAGGCCCAGCTTGGACAAGAAGCTCCTGGAGCTCTTTTCCAGCTGAAATCACTCCGGGATTCTGGGATCCTCATCCAAAAACCAGATCCTGTGTTCAGGCACTGGTGTGATCCTCGGGGAACATTCCAGTGTTTTCTCTGTGAATTCGTGCTGTGTTTTGTTTGGTTTGCTCTTTCCCCTTGCAAGATTGTTTTTTCCCTGGTGTCTCAGGAGCTCCTCGTGGCCATCTGCAGCATTCCCTGGGAATTTGGGATTTTGTAGCCCAGTGCCAGCCGGATTTGCCGTCTGTCTGTCCTCGGCAAGGACAGACAGCAAATCTGTCTGTCCCTCGCAGCCCCAAAGCGCCCACAGAGCTCTTTCACAGCTCACAATGGAGCCATTGAGAGCGCGGAGTCATTTGGAGTTATTTGGGCTTGAGTCACGCCTTGGCAGCGGCCAGCCCTGCACAGATTTCCTTTTTTTCTCTTTTTTCAAGTGCACTTTTCTTTTCCAGCTCCAGAAACAAGGGACCTTTATCAGCTTCGACTTCATCTCCGCCCCAGAAAAGCTGCACCCGGCCCAGTCCTGCCCGAGGAAACTTCCAGAACTTCTGCATCTGGGGACTTGCAGCTCCCAGTGGCTGCGCTCTCACCCCAGTTGGAACTTTGTGTGAAAAGCCTGCAATTCTTGGGCTGTCAGTGCCTGCAGGATTGAGGGACCCATTCCCATCTCTCCATTGGCAGGTGTGTGAAAACCTCTGGTCTTTCCTACATTTTCCTGTGCTTTCTGTTAAAAGGACAGATTTTCCTTAGGGAATGCTGCGCACTGCAGAACGCACCACCCATTCCTCGAGCCCACAACGTCCACACTCAGCTCCTGCCCAGCCTGGATGCTCCAGAGGGGACAAAGCTCCATCCCGAGCACCCTCAGGCGCCGGGGTCAGGCTGCTCCCTCCCTCCAGCTCCCGTGTTTTCCCGGGAGTTGGGAAGGCGGCCTCGGCTGCAGGTGCCAATCGCGGCTCCGGGGGGAGCGCGGGAGCTGCCGGGCCATTGTTCGTGGGAGCGCCGACGGGATCAGGCACAGATGGGAGACACGGAGCTGTCAGGAAGGAGCCGGCATTGGGAAATGTTCTAATTGGGATGGTAAACAAGTTCACAAGGAGCCTATTGAGGCGAGGCATTGCCATGGTAACCGCCCGGCAAAGTCTGGCAATGAGGAAGGGGCAGCACGGGCAAGGGGGATGCAGGCTCTGGGATGGGCTCCAAGGCTGCCCTGCGATGGGATCCTGCGGGACGGGGCTGGAAAGGACCTTTCCAGCACTCCCAGCAGCGCTGGGGCTCTTCAGCAGCTCCCTGCCTTTAATGGGATCATGCTCCACAGCCCAAGATGGATGCAGCGATTTTCCCGGCTCCAAGAAAACCATAAAATTTCTTTATAGGCCAAAAGAAATGTTAAGGACCCGGGGCCACTGAAAGCCTCAGAACAAATCTTTTTTAAGTGGCAGGGCAAGGAGCTGTGTGCCAGGACTTGCACAGTTAATTTGGGAAGAGAGCTTTTCCCAAAAATGGACATTTTTGGTGCCCCTTCTGTTCCCCAAAATCCCCCTGATCCACAGACTGCGAGTGACCAAAAATGGACATTTTGGGTGCCACTTCTGTTCCCCAAAATCTCCTGATCCATAGACTGCCAGTGACCACAGCTGCCATTTTTGGTGCCACTTCTGTGCCTGTATGAACTCTTCCCCAAAACCTCCTGATCCACAGACTGCAAGTGACCAAAAATGGACATTTTTGTAGGAACTGTTCCCCAAAATCTCCCCAATCCACAGACTGCCAGTGACCAAAAATGGACATTTTTGGTGCCACTTCTGTGCCTGTATGAACTCTTCCCCAAAATCTCCCCAATCCATAGACTGCAAGTGACCAAAAATGGACATTTTGGGTGCCACTTCTGTATGAGCTTTTCCCCAAAGTCCCCCTGATCCACAGACTGCAAGTGACCACAGCTGCCATTTTTGGTGCCACTTCTGTTCCCCAAAATCCCCGTGATCCACAGACTGCAAGTGACCAAAGCTGCCATTTTTGGTGCCACTTCTGTTCCCCAAAATCCCCGTGATCCATAGACTGCCAGTGACCACAGCTGCCATTTTTGGTGCCACTTCTGTTCCCCAAATGTCCCCAATCCACAGGCTGCCCGTGCCCCCAGCTGCCCTTTGGTGTGTTTCGGAGCACGCCGTTTCTCGTTCCGAAGGAGCGCTGCGAGCGGGCGGAGCGGGATCCCCGCTCCCACCTGCCAGAGCCATCAATAGCAGCCCAGCTCCCATTCCCCTCCATCATGGCTGATAATCACTTATGGATGGAGCCACCGCGTCCTGTGCAAAATCAGGAGCTGGGCTGATTATCAGAGGCTCAAATCAAGAGATTGATGCCCAAAGGCTGCCTAATTAGCAGGAGTCTATTGGAGAGGAAGCTGAGCATGCTGCTCCAGCGCTGCCAAATGAAATTAAAGCCCAATTATTGATAAATGAAGAGTGGTTTGTGCTGGAGCCTGGCCTGGAGTCGAGGAAATGCAGCTGTCACTTGGGCTGCCCGCGAGTCACTCGCGTGTGACACTGCATCCTGCGCAGCCTGGGCTGCAGCTGGGGCTGCGGCTGCTGGGGCTGGGGGCCAGGCAGCCACGGGGGACAGGGCATGGACACCAGGGACAGCCGGGACAGCTCCTGATCCTGCCATGGCAGCCACGGGGGACAGGGCATGGACACCAGGGACAGCCGGGACAGCTCCTGATCCTGCCATGGCAGCCACGGGGGACAGGGCACGGACACCAGGGACACCAGGGACAGCTCCTGATCCTGCCATGGCAGCCACGGGGGACAGGGCACGGACACCAGGGACACCAGGGACAGCACCTCCCGCTCCTTCCCTGCTCCTGCTCCTTCTCTGCTCCTTCCCTGCTCCTTCCCTGCTCCTTCCTTACTCCTACCCTGCTCCCATGGGTTTCCACTTAGCAGGGACTTCACCATCACCATGAAAATGGGGAATTTGAAATTCCTCATTTCCCCAGCCTCTCAAGCCACAAAATCCATAAATGAGGTCAGTGGGGTTGGGAAGTGAGCACTTTTCAGAGACCTTCAACTGGAGCAGAGTTTGGTCAGTCCCTGGCCAAAAACATTGGATCAGAAGGAATTTTTCAGGAGTTCTGGGGCAAAGGGAGGTCAGGGATGGCAGAGGAGACCTCCTGCAATGACCAGGGAAAGTTCACACGGGATATTGGGAGTTAATTCCCAGCTGGGTGCCCAGACTGACCAAGGCCAGGTTGGACATCGAGGCTTGGAGCAACCTGGTCATGGAGTGGAAATCCTTCAAATCCCTTCCAGCCTGAATGATTCCATAATTCCCCAGAGATTCATAGAGCCCTGGCCAAGCTCTTGGCTCCAGAGGTCCCAAAATACCTCCGAGGATGTGGGATGACACCTTGGGAAGTGCCTTTTGTCAGCTCCTTGTCACAGGTGTCACCGTGTCTTTTAATACCCAAACGTTTTTGGAAATCTGCCCCAATTTTAAGTAGGGCAGGAAATGTCAGTTCATCTGCAAATCTGGTTTTCCTCCTGCCATTTCTCCCGCTCCCTCCAAAGCAGAGGAATCATCCCAGGGATCCCCCTGGAGCAGCACCAGGCCTGCAATCCCAGCTCCATGTCAAATATTAAAAAGAACAATGCAATGGAACTCCAGCTACGCATCCTAACCGGGTTTGGGGCTGCAGGCATTGATTGCATCGTTTGCAGCCCCTCTGGCTCCCCTGGGGGATCCCTGGGAGTGCAGCTGCTCCCAGCTCACCTTGGCTGTCCCCTGGCTGCACCGCCTGCGCTGTGACCCCAGCGTGCAGGCAAAGCTGCCAAGGCCAGCCGGGACAGGCACATTGCCTGAGCGCACAGCTCCAGGAGAACCCTGCGGCGCCCCAAACCATCGCAGCTCGGGGTGCTGAGGCAGCGTGCAATAAAACCAGGAAAAGATCTCTTTTTTTAGTGAGAACCACATCAATAAAACACTTAGATTTAAAAATAACAGGAGGAGAACAAGCTGAGCTACACAGACACAACAGCCACGGAGGGCTGAGAGCTGGGGAAGGAGCTGGAGCCCAGAGTGGGGTTTTGCAGTGAGGTTTAAACCTCTCTCAAATGTCAGGCTGGGCTTGGCCAAGCTCTTCCTGTGGCACCACAGAGTGAAATTCTCTGAGCAGCCTTTGGGGCCCTGCAGCAGGCGAGCAGCGGATGAAATGAGCTGCAAATGTCCTTTAAACACAAACTCAAGGCCTTTCGTTGGAAAAAATCTCTTTCAAGGCATTGTTTCTTTGGTTTACCTTTGGTTCCTTAACAAAGTAAATTAATAAGTGGAGGGGTAGCAGAGTTGTTTCTATAGCAATCCCCATGGAAACATCAAAAATGCCACAAACACTCGTGCTCAGCCTCCAGCTCCCAGCTCAGGGTACAACGCAGCCGGAGATCCTGCATCCGGCCCTCGACAGCCACAGACCCCAAAAAGTGAAGTTGTCAGAGCAAACCTAGTGAGGAGGAGCTGGAGCTGCCCATCCCCTCCCATGGGGGCTGGTGAGAAACTCTTGGTGGGTTAAACCTGGCCATTTCCCTGATTGAGAGCTCGAGTGCGCTCAGTGAGGGGGTGCCAATCTCTGATCCTGGCACCCCTGCGTGCCCCGGTGCGTTTGGCTCACTATTCGGCCATCCAGTTAATATTGAGTGTTTTTCCAGCTGTTTTATCAATAACACAGGCAGAGAATGCAGCCAGGATCTGTTGGAGACACCTCAGGAAAAGGAATGATGTAAATAACAGATGGAGGCAGAAACAGGCACCAAAATATTCCCTGCCTGTGTAGGGAGAGGCTGAACAGACAGATGGACAGAGGGACACGGGACAGCACGCGGGGCATGGCTTCATCTGACAGAGGGACACGGGGACAGGACAGAGGGACACGGGGACAGGACAGAGGGACACAGGGACAGGACACGGGGCATGGCTTCTCAGCATCTCCAGCCCGGAAACCTGCTGGGATTTCAGGGATCTCCAGCCTGGAAACCTGCTGGGATTTCAGGGATGTCCAGCCTGGAATCCTGCTGGGATTCTCAGCATCTCCAGCCTGGAATCCTGCTGGGATTTCAGGGATCTCCAGCCTGGAAACCTGCTGGGATTCTCAGCATCTCCAGCCTGGAATCCTGCTGGGATTTCAGGGATGTCCAGCCTGGAATCCTGCTGGGATTTCAGGGATGTCCAGCCTGGAAACCTGCTGGGATCCTCAGCATCTCCAGAGCTCCCGTGTCCCTCACCAAGCCCCAGTTGGGAGGTTTGGGAACCCCAGAGCTGTGTTAGGATAAGGCCCGGCTTTAATTGCAGTGAGAGGAGGGGATAGGTGTGATTTCCAACAGGAGGAATCCTCGGGATATTTATGGGATATTCCTGGGATATTTCTGGCCCCATTCAGCGCCGTGCTTTGCCTTAAGGAGGAGGGGATTTACACGTGCTGAGTGCTCCTACAAATCTCCTGTGCCCTTTCCTGGAAAAGGGCAGCACAACAATAATTGGGAAATTTATGGCTAAACACGTCTGTACTGCAGAGAGAGCTCAGCAAACTCCTCGCACTTCCTGCTGCTTCCACTTTCTCTCCCTGAGCTGCTTCCATCGCAATTCCGGGATCCAGGGGAGAGGCTGACGGGCAGCTCTGGCACTGCTGGAAATTCGGGAAGTTTCTGTGCACAAACTGTGATTTCCTCACCAGAATGTACTCCTGGAATCCTCTGCAGTCACAGGAACTGAGGTCGGAGCAGGCCTCCAGCACTGGGCAGTTCAATCAATCCCTCCAGGAACGGGGATTCCAGCTATGCCAGTGCCTGAATTTGCCCTAAAACCCTGATCCTGACAATGCCACCACCTTTCCAGGCTGGAGACCCCTGGGAATCCCAGCAGGATTCCAGGCTGGAGATGCTGAAATCCCAGCAGGTTTCCAGGCTGGAGATCCCTGGGAATCCCAGCAGGATTCCAGGCTGGAGATGCTGAGAATCCCAGCAGGATTCCAGGCTGGAGATCCCTGAAATCCCAGCAGGATTCCAGGCTGGAGATCCTGAAATCCCAGCAGGTTTCCAGGCTGGAGATCCCTGGGAATCCCAGCAGGATTCCAGGCTGGAGATCCCTGAGATCCCAGCAGGATTCCAGGCTGGAGATGCTGAAATCCCAGCAGGATTCCAGGCTGGAGATGCTGAGAATCCCAGCAGGATTCCAGGCTGGAGATGCTGAAATCCCAGCAGGATTCCGGGCTGGAGATGCTGAAATCCCAGCAGGATTCCGGGCTGGAGATCCCTGAAATCCCAGCAGGATTCCGGGCTGGAGATCCCTGAAATCCCAGCAGGATTCCAGGCTGGAGATCCCTGAAATCCCAGCAGGTTTCCGGGCTGGAGATGCCGAGCTGGTTGGTTTGTTTAAGGAACCCATTCCTGGAAATTCAGTTCCTTTGTTCTTTGCCCCTTTCTCCTGTGCCCATGGCTCATGAGAGCTTTTCTCCCTTCCAGAGGAGGGTCCCTCGTTCCCAGGAGCTCTGCCATGGCCACCTCGTGGGAAGCTGGGATTCCCAAGGATGCAGCAGGCCTGGAATCCCCATGGATTGAGGAAGCACCAGGGTAAGCTGCAGGAAAATCTGCTCTTCCCGAAGTTTTGAAGTTTGCTTTTCCCTCGCAGGCAGAGGAAGGAGTCCAACCCCCTGGCCGTGCAAGAGGGAGCATCTCCTGTCGAATTTTAGCGTTGCTATAGCGATTGATTAAATAAAATAAAATAACCCGCCCTCCCCTCCGCTTGTAAATTCCAACTCCTAATTGTACTGACAACAATCTGAATGTGCTTGGAACAGTGAGTCACACTGCACATTCCGTGTCTGAGCAGGGCTTCATTTCCATCTAACAAGGCAATTACTGCAGCCGTGTTAATTCCGTGTTAATTCTGTAGCATTTGATTAACAAAAACGTGCCGGGGAGCTTCAGCACCTCTGCTATTCCGGCAGATCCTTATCTCCACCCCTGCTCATTAGCATAAAATATGCAGATGCGCCATCCCCAAACGGGACCAGGAGAAGCTCAGATCCACGGGAAATCACAAGGAGAAGATTTCCTTTAAAGTCTGATCCCACAAACGCTTCTGTTTCTCAGCCCGGGAAGCTGCCAAGGAATTCGGGGTCACTCCCAGCAATTAGGTCATTGCACAGATCCCCTTAATGAGTTTGCAGTGACTCAGCCCCGTCCTTGGCCAGGCAGGAGGAACTTTCCCCACGCGGCTCTGCTCCTTCCTCCCAGAGATCCCACAGGATCCCCAGGAGCAGCTGCAGCCACCCAGCGCCTGGCTCGGCCCTGAAAACATTCACTGAACAGCCAGGAGGAGATGGGGAGGCCGTTCCAGAAATCCCAAATGGGAAACGAGGCCTTTCCTCCCTAAAGGGGCCCTCCCATGGCAAACAGAACTTCCCATTCCCCACTTCGTTCAGCCAAGGCTCCCTGATTACTCCTGGAATTGCTCTGGAGTCATTCTGCATGGATGTTAACTACACACAAATGGCATTTCCTTTGCAATCCCTATTCCCAAACCTGTGCACAACCAAATCCCAATCCCTTGGAGGGCTGAACTTTGGGATTTGCCAACTTTGGGATGGCTGAGGCAGCACCAGGATGTGAGGCTGGGTTCCCATTCCCCCATTCCTCCCAGGAATTGCTCTGGAGTCATTCTGGATGGATGTTAACTACACACAAATGGCATTTCCTTTGCAATCCCTATTCCCAAACCTGTGCACAAACCAATCCCAATCCCCTGGAGGGTTTTATTTGGGATTTGCCCCAGGTAAAAAGGAAAAGCAGCTGGAGCTGGGAGTGCAGCCCCACGTGCTGGAGCTGTTTGCTTATGAATATAGATGACATTTTTGCCATGGCAAATAAACAAATGCATAAAGATGCATTATTTCATAAGCATAAAAAAATCCCTGCTGCAACTATAGTGCTTTTCATTTGTTTTTATGATTACTTGTAATTAATTAGCATCAAAAGAAGATTATCAACATGGCTAAACCCCGAGATTGTAGCAGCAAACGCAGCGACGATGGCGCTGCTTTATCTTTCTATTAAGGTGGGAAAAAAAGGAAATTATCCCTTTTTTATTTCCTTTTTTAACTCTGCTGAGATTGGAGTGTCAGAACCCGGCGGCACACAGCCTCAAAACGCACAGAAAGTGAATCTCCAGTGGATCTCCGGCCTGGAAAGTGCTGGGATCCTCAGGATCTCCAGGGGGAATGTTCTGGGCTCCTCGGGCAGCAGCAATCCCCAGGATTCCAGAAGTTTCCAGGAGAACCCCTGGGTGTTCCAGACACAGGAAATCCTTGGGAAGGAGGCAGTGTGTCCATCCAGAACTCTGATCCCATCTCCCGCATTCCTCATCCAGCCCAGAGCCTCTTGCCAAACCCCCAAATCCAAATTGTGCCTTCTTTTAATGGCTGATTAATTAATGAAGGGCCGTGCTTGTCCCACGCTGATGGGCACGGGGCTGCTCCCATCCCATCCCATCCCATCCCATCCCATCCCATGGATCCCATCCATCCCATTATCCCATCCCATCTCATCCCATTATCCCATCCCATCCCATCCCAGAATGAAATATGAACTGAGCTCGGGCTCAGCACCACTCTGGCGCCATTAGCTCTCATTTGCATATTCATGAGGGCTCATAAATGTTGAGGGAGTCAGAGAGGCGCCGACAGCAGCAGCAGGGCGGAGCCAAGGTGTGTTTACAGCCCTTTTTGTGGCACAAATCGGCCCTAATTAGGGCTGGCTTTGTGGGACCAATCGGCCCTAATTAGGGCTGGCTTTGTGGGACAAATGCAGAAGCAGAGCCCAGGAATTCCCCTCCATCCCTGGAACGTGGGAAATGAGGGAAGCCTTGGAAACCTGCTCGAAGTGCCTGCTAGCAGGAGAAACGTCCGTGATTTCCCTCGCTGCTATCGATAACAAAGTGCTAAATGGATGGTATTTAATAACATTTTCCTGTCTGTTAAGCGTAGCTAAAGCAGGACAGCGATTCATTGGCAAGACAAGAAAAAGTTCCTTTTCTGCTTACTGGATGTTTTCCCCTCTGCAGAGCATAAATCACATTTTGTGTGAAGCGTGCATCCTTGCTCTGCCCGTTATTTGAATCTCTGGTACTTTATAATAAATGCTTTTTATTGATTTTTTTTTTCTTCAGGAAAAATTGAATAAACTCCTGGAGCAGGCAGCTGAGAGGAGAAAATGGGATCAGCATCTTTGCAAGGTAAAGGTGGCAGCACAGGGGGACTTGCCTCGCTCAGCAGCTCGGGCAGTGCCACCGCAGCACAAACCGGGTGGCCCAGGGGCGCTTGTGGAGTTCCAGAGCTCTGGGCCAGGCCAGGAGCAGCTGGAGAGCCACCGAGGCCCAGGGAAGGGACCTGGAGCATCTCGGGTGGGATTTGTGCAGGATCTGGGCTCACAGCACAGAGCTTCGCACCCAAAGATGGCCCCGCAAAGGCCACGCTGTTCCCTGCTGGGAGTGTGCTCCTGCTCCAGGTCACAATTACCTCAAGCGCTCCACACAGCATTCATTGCTGCTTGATTGAACATTCCCGTGCAGGAGCCACCTCTGCCATGGTGACAACCTGCAAGGCACTGGTGGGGCTCCTCCAGCAGGGAATGGATGGAGAAGCTCTTCCAGCTCAGGACATTCTGTCACTCCATGAGCTGATGGATTATTGACAGAATATTCCTCAAACCCTGAGCCTTGTCAAGAACTTGGCCACCACCTCCATGGGTCTGTCCCCAAATTCTCCAGAGGTTCAGGGGCTTCAGGTGCTTCACCTTGTCAAGAAAACATTCTCCATGCAGGAGCCACCTCTGCCATGGTGACAGACTGCAGGGCACTGATGGGGTTCCTCCAGCAGGGAATGGATGGAGGGAAGCAGAACCTCAGCCTCAGTTGTGGGGGGAAGAATGAGGCAGAACTGATCCTTCTGGCACTCAAAGTACCAATCACAGGCTGAAAACCACCTCCAAGTGCTCTTCCAGCTCAGGACATTCTGTCGCTCCACGAGTTTATGGATTATTTACAAAATATTCCTGAAACCCTGGGCCTTGTCAAGAGCTCGGTCCCTGCCACGTCCCCGTGGCCGTTTGGAGGTCACAGGGAATTTTCCATTCAGTGAGGAGAGAGGATTTTGCCCGAGGTGCCTGCAGATGTTGCCAGAGATGCCCCAAGGCCCTGCAGATCCCTTCCTGCCTGAGATGGGAACCAAAGAGAATTCCCAGGCAGCGCTGCTGGGTGTGAGGGGCCTTGGATCAGCGGGCTCACACACCGAAAGTGTCACCGGGAATTCTCCACCCTGCCTTTATATAATAGGGGAGGTATTAATCAGGAGTGGAGGTCTGCAAATATTTGCCTGTTTCCATAGAGATGGGGAGCCCACACACACAATAAATACCTTTTCCCACATGCGTTATCATCGCTGCCTAATCATATAATCACCAAGGCACGGCTCAGGCGGGGCCAGCGGGAGAATAAACACCATTAATTAACAGATTGATCAACTAGAGGAGGAGGAGGAGGTGGCAAACGAGGAATGGAGTGGAAAAAGCGCTTTGGAGCAGGTTTGGGCCTTTCTCGTTTCTCCAGGAAACTTCACAAACTCTTAATTAGCTCCCCAAATCCTCTCTGTGTTCTTCCAAAAATAAAACTTGTGACAAGTGTTCAAAACCACGCCGCGCTCTCACCCACCAAACACACATTGGAGCGCAAATAGAAAGCCACGGCGGGGAAGTGTCACAGGCATCGCTGGGAAGGAGGAAAATAAAACTGAGACTCCTGGCACAGGCACAAAATCCGACGGGCTGTCACCCCGCGATTGTCTGGGAACGGGGCACGTGCTAAATCCAAGCGGAATTTTGGAATTCAAGCACTTTGGGGAGTTCCTTTGGTTTCCAGGAGCTTTGCCCAGGTGGCACCTCCATCCAGCCTGCTCTCCATACAGGGAAAGGAGCATCCAGACCCAAAGGGATTTTGGGGTCAAGGCAGGTGCTGTTCATTCCTCATTCCATTCTAAATCCAAATGGAGTTTTGGAATTAAAGTAGCAAAGTTCGGGGAGTTCCTTTGGTTTCCAGAGGATTGAGCCCTGAGTTTCCAGGTACGAAAGCGCCCCTGGCTGCTGGGGGTGCAGAGGAGCCATCCCCAGGGATGGTCCGGTGGATCATGGAATAAACCATTCCATGGGGCTGCCAAGGGACCCAAAGCAGGACAGGGCCACCCTCCAGTGTCCCAGGGTGCTCTGAGCTCCATCCAGCCTGGCTGGGACTCTCAGGGTTTGTTATTCCCACTGAGATTTGTTATTCCCGCTGGGAATTCCGTGATTTGGGGGCTGTGGCTGGGAAAGGACCCAAAGCAGGACAGAGCCACCTTCCACTGTCCCAGGGTGCCCCATGGAGCCTGGCCCGGGACTCTCAGGGTTTGTTGTTGTTATTCCCGCTGAGGTTTGTGGTTCCCGCTGGGAATTGCGTGCTTTGGGAGCTGCGGCGGTGCCAGGGCGGGCACGCACCGGCCGCCCGTGCCCCGCGCTCTCCAGGCGGGGAGCGGGGCCGTGCTTGGCCGCAGCGCGGTGTCCCCAGCCTCGGTGGCACCCGCAGCGCGGTGTCCCC
>NW_005054590.1:101710-106270 GCF_000277835.1 Geospiza fortis
GTGTCCCCGCGCTCGGTGGCACCCGCAGCGTCCCCGGCCGGGGCCGCCCCTCGGGGCCGGGCCACGCCCGTCGCGCTGACATGTGAGTGATGCGCGCTCCAGCGGCGTGACGGGCTCATTATGGAGCATAATTGCGGCGCAATCTCCTGGTAAACACTGGGTTAAAGCCCCTGGAAGATGCTCGTTCCTCTCGTTATTAATTAGCACGTGTCCACTCCGCCAGATCCAGAGCCCAAACTTCATTTGTTATGTTCAGCCAAATGCATGAGTAGCTTTGGAGTAATTATTTTCCAACATCATCTAATACCTCTCTGCACATCAATTAAAAATCCTCTTAACAAGGAACTGCATTTTGTTGGAGATCAAATGCCTCGTCCAAAGCTGTATCAATCATGTAGAGCTAATTAGTGGGTCTGCTTTATATCATTTGTTTTACTTTATTATTCTATTATACACTTCCTAATGAAACCAATTGAACAATTTGGAAATCTTTGTTCAATTAATTGAAGGCTTAAAGGCCAGCTCCCTTTTCTTTTGCCTTTAAAGAGCAGAGATGCAAAGGGAAAGAAGATTCCCTGCGCGCTTTAGATCTATTCATTCTATTTATTGGATATCTCACTGCGGTTCTGGAGGAGAACTGTCCAAGGAAGGCTCTCCCAGCCCTGCAGGAACCCAGGGAAGGTTCTCCAGGCCCATGGTTCTGCAGGAACCCTGTCCAAGCAAGGCTCTCAAAGCCCTGCAGGAACCCTGTCCAAGGAAGGTTCTCCAGGCCCATGGTTCTGCAGGAACCCTGTCCAAGGAAGGTTCTCCAGGCCCATGGTTCTGCAGGAACCCTGTCCAAGGAAGGCTCTCCAGGCCCTGCTTAGTCCCAGCAGCTGGATGTGAGAACTTCCAGGCCATCCTGCAGCTCTGTTTTCCAGACACCACAAGCAGAGGGAGAGGATTAGAACCACAAACAACAGAGGAGCATCCCAAAGATAAACCTGCAGCTAGAGAAGGGAAAGCTGGACAAGAGACAGGCTGAAGGATGGGATAAAGGGGATAAAAAAGTGTCTGAATCCAGGGAGGCCGATGGCACCTGGATTGTGTCACCTCCTGTGGCAGCAGGAGCTGGGCAGGGCCAAACCTCCAGTCCTGGGCTCCTCATGACAGGGAAGACATGGAGCTGGAAAGAGCTGGAGAATCCCTGAGGGAGCCGGGAAGGGGCTGGAGAATCCCTGAGGAGCTGGGAAGGGAATGGAGAATCCCTGAGGAGCTGGGAAAGGGCTGGAGAATCCCTGAGGAGCTGGGAAGGGAATGGAGAATCCCTGAGGAGCTGGGAAAGGGCTCAGCCTGGAGCAAAGGAGGCTCAGGGGGACGTCCTGGCTCTGCAGCCAGGAGGGGACAGGGACAGGGACAGAGGGAGCAGCCTCAGGCTGGGCCAGGGGACGTCAGGGATTGGGTGCTCAGGAATTGGGGCTGGCCAGGGAGGGTTGGAGCCCCCGCGGTCCGAGGTGCTCAGCGCCCCTGGGACACCTCAGGGGGACAGAGCACAGCTCCGTCCGTGCTGCTGGTGCAGGAGCAGGAATTGAGAGCAGCCCCTCTGCAGCCACCGTGAAAGCTTCTCAGCTAAATGGAACTGACAAATCAGCAGATGCTGAGGGGCTCGCAGCAAATGGACTGTGTTTCCTTTCTCATATGGAGAAGGAGGGTAAAAATAAGAATGGCTTTCACATGCCGTCAGATTGCTCGGGAGGAATGAAAGGATATTCTAGAAGCATTGGAGCAGAGGGAACTCAGATTTAGAGCTCTCGAAATCTGAGGTTGCTGCTTGTCAGTAATAGAAAAATCTTATTTCTCCGTTGGTTTAAAGGCACGGCTCCGGCAGCAGGGCCAGCAGGAGCCACCCCCAGCAGAAGCAGCTCCGAGCCTTGCCAGGGGCTGGCAGCAGTTGTGGCTTGGCTGGGAGCAATCGGAGCACTTAGGCTGGGTGTTTGTTGTGCACACAGGTCCCCCTCGGCCCCAGCTGCTCCAGATGTGCTGCGAGTGCGGCCCGGCGCATCCCGGACACGGGCACGGGTGGTCCCGGCCCGCGGAGCCTCTGATGTCCAGCCCAGGTAGGCAGGGCTGGGATGGGGACATTTGGGAGCCATTAGGGCTCCTCGCTCACACACGGGAGGGAGGAGGGGAAACATCCTTTTCGGATTAGCCCGGCTTCCTGTTTGGAGAGCTGCGGCCAGCTCCGGCTCGCAGCCAGCGAGGAAACAAAAGCGGCCGCGCACACAAAGCCCGGGGCCCCTCGGTGTCACAGGAGGGCTGAGCTCAGTCACTTCCGAGCTTCTTCAAAACATCCCAGGAAAAAATAAAACATCCCGAGGTTGCTGAGCGGAGCGCGGGGAAATAAAAAAGGAGTGGAAAAGCAGCCCCGGAGCTCACCGCTGTGCTGAGGGTGTCACTCGGCCCTCACCGCACTGAAGCCCCGTCTTAAAATAGGGCTGAAGTAGGCCAGAAGTGCCGGGAACCTCGTGCGCCGAGCGGGGACGTTTCAGCTCCAGCGAGCGCGGAGCTCTCGCTTGGCCCGGCTGAGCCCGGCTGGCACCGAGCCCCGAGCCGGGTTTAGCCAGGGCGGCTGGGTCCGGCCGGGACTAGCAGAGCCCCGAGCCGGGTTTAGCCAGGGCGGCTGGGTCCGGCCGGGACTAGCAGTGCCCCGAGCCGGGTTTAGCGAGGGATCCAGCAGGATCCAGCAGTGCCCCGAGCCGGGTTTAGCGAGGGATCCAGCAGTGCCCCGAGCTGGGTTTAGCGAGGGATCAGCCGGCTCCAGCCTCTCCTCAGATGGCTTTAGGGACAGCAGCTCGTGGTGCCCTAGCAATGGATCCCGACAGAGGCAGGCAGGGGTCCCCTCCCACTCCTGGGATCCTCTCCTGCCCCTCAGCTGGGAAATGAATTTGGAGCAAAGTGTAAAGGCAGAATATTTTAGTGCTCGAATGCTGTAGGTCCCATTATTTAATTTGTGGATACAAAGCAGGGAATGCAGAGGCAGATGCGGGAGAGAGCTCGAGAGGCAGCAAGGACATTGTTCAGTCCTGCTCCTCTGAAGAGCCAATTATTCCCTTCAAGCCCTTCAGCTCCAGGGGCCGTGCAGGAGTTGCAGGGATAAAAGTGGGAGCCTTTCATCTGGAGCACTCGAGTGCCATCCTCCAGGCAGACCAGAGCCTCGTGGAGAGGCTGCCTGCTCGTCCTCCTTAATGCATTATTCTGGAATGGGATTATTAAACAGTACTGAATGGAGAATTTAAATTCGCAGCATTGACGGCTGATTAATTTTTTTTTAAACAAGAAGAACAATTCACTCATCATCAGAAATATAAATTAAATCTTTTTAGGGAACCTCCAAGGAAAAACACAATGGTTGCTGTTTTCCCTGACTCTGGAGCTCCTTTCTTAATTCTGCATTAAGGGGGAATTTCCTGTGAGGTACCAAATAAAATCCAGATTTCAGTCCATGAATCAGGAAGTTGGAGGTGTCCCGTCCCGTGAATCCCTCAGAGCAGGTGCCGAGGAGCTCCTGCACTTCTGGAACTCCCCAGTTCCCATCCATGTCCATCCATACCCATCCATGTCCATCCATGTCCACCCATACCCATCCATGTCCATCCATACCCATCCATGTCCATCCATGTCCACCCATACCCATCCATGTCCATCCGTGTCCATCCATACCCATCCATGTCCATCCATGTCCATCCATACCCATCCATGTCCATCCATACCCATCCATGTCCATCCATGTCCATCCATGTCCATCCATACCCATCCATGTCCATCCATGTCCATCTACACTTCCAGCCAAACTTAATAAAAATAATAACGACTACACAAATCAGCCACTCATTTTACTCCCAATTAATGTCGCTTTCATTCCAAATGTCACTTTAATTTCTGCAATGGAACTGATTCCTCGGACATCCCCTCCTTTTCCTAATTCCCTTTCACTTTCCCATGTGTCCTGCTGGAGAGAGTCTCCCCATGGAACCAAGGCATGGTCTGGGTTCGGAAAGGCAGGGAAATCCCTCTAAATACAAATCCTGAAGTAGGGGATTTCTGGAGCAGCACAGGAGGGTGTACCCCTGGATTGGGCAGGGATTTAGGTCACAGAGCCACAGCACCCCACGATGGTTTCATCTGGAAGGCGTTCCAAGGGTTTTTGTCTCATTCCTGCCATCTTGCTCCAGAACACCCCAAGTGCTCCCAGGGAAATGCAGCATCCCATAAAAATTGCACAGCTCTGGAGGAAACAGGATCCTTTGCATGGACTTGGGAATCCGAGGGATTAGGGGTTTATCTGTAAGCCCAGCTCAGGCTGCTCTGCAGCACTTCAAACTCCTAATTTCCCAAAATCTCCATATTACCCGCTCAAGATCTTTGAGCAACCAGCAGATTTCCCCAGACTGTGTTAATCCCACATTTCATCCTTCCCCGGGCTGTTTTTAGAGGCTGAGAAATGTAATCCTAATTGAAGCCCGGCTGGAAGCCGCTGAGGGAGGCGCAGGGGCAGCGGGCAGGTCTGGCACAGCCATGGGG
>NW_005054590.1:106363-110411 GCF_000277835.1 Geospiza fortis
TGGGTGGGTGGGGCAGAAAGGGAATTTCAGGGACACGGGGGGATTTTCCCCCGCTGAGGATGCTGAAACTTGGATATCTCCACCAAGAACACCCTCAGAGACAACCTCGAGGAATTTATTCAATCTTCCTTGGTAAAGCAAAAAGGAAATATCCTCAGCTCTCTGAGGCCTTGGCATGCTCAGAATATTCCAAGAACTTTCATTCTCCTTGTCCCCAAAAAGAGCTCATCTCTTTTTTTTTGGTGGGAATACCGGGTTGAGATTGAGAGCAGAATAAATCAGGAGCCGGACTCTGCTGCTCCCGGTGGGGATCAGGAAATTCTGTGGGTCCTCCTTTGCTCAAATTCCAGTTCCAGTGCTGGACAGGAGCTGTGTCCAGGCAAATTCCATCTCAGAGTGACCCCTGTGCCTCTTCCCTCCCTGAGCCCCGTTCCCACCTCCTGCCCAGCTGCTGGGTAATTCGCCCTGGGGCACAAAGCAGTTTTCATCTTTAGCTTTCTGTTCAGGACAAACAGCCTTCCCTCCCCATCCTATTCACCCTGCACCTCAGGAATGCTGGCCTTAGTTAAGCTCAGCTTTAGGTGGTGCTGCAGGGCTCAGCCTCTGCACTTGGGAGGTAAATGGGAATACAAACATGGGAAATGTGCCATCCCAAGTGCAGAGAGGAAACCGGGGGTCTGAGCCTCCAGCCCAGCTCCTGGAGCTGGGATTTAGGGACTTTGTGGGGGATTAGTGGGATGGATCACCTCCCTTCGCCCCAAGATTCAGCAGGGCTGTGATTTGTGCCTGCTAAGCCGCTCTAATGATGAACAATCCTTTTTATTACCGGGCCTAAAAATAGCAGCTGCAGCCAGCCCTTACATAAAGCAGCAGTGCCGTGTGTCCCCCCGGGAGAGCTGCAGGGGCACAGCGGGCTTCAGCTGCTGTCCCCGGGATTGGGGGATGTGGGGCTGCGCACCCACAGCAGTGGGGATTTCACCCCAGTGTCCCTCAGTGTCACCAGGGGCTGCTCCCCCTTTCCCATGAGTTTTAGGGGCACAGGACACAGCCTGGGATCCCCACAGCTCTGATTCCTTGGGGCCCTCTCAGGGATGCCTCAGCCTGTCCCCTTTCCATGTGGGAATCAACCCTGAAATAAAACAGGGGGATGAAGCAAAAAGGAGAATTCTGTCCCTTCCTAAGAGAAACCTGGCAGTGATTCACACTCAGCTCTGGGGAACCCTTCCCCAGTGAGCTCCGAGTGCCTGAGCCAGCCCCAAACGCTGAAACCCCCAGGAACCAAACCCTGTTCAGCTTTTCCCTGGGCTCTGCTGCTCCCCCTTTCCCATGAGTTTTAGGGGCACAGGACACAGCCTGGGATCCCCACAGCTCTGATTCCTTGGGGCCCTCTCAGGGATGCCTCAGCCTGTCCCCTTTCCATGTGGGAATCAACCCTGAAATAAAACAGGGGGATGAAGCAAAAAGGAGAATTCTGTCCCTTCCTAAGAGAAACCTGGCAGTGATTCACACTCAGCTCTGGGGAACCCTTCCCCAGTGAGCTCCGAGTGCCTGAGCCAGCCCCAAACGCTGACACCCCCAGGAACCAAACCCTGTTCAGCTTTTCCCTGGGCTCCGAGTGCCTGAGCCAGCCCCAAACGCTGAAACCCCCAGGAACCAAACCCTGTTCAGCTTTTCCCCAGTGAGCTCCGAGTGCCTGAGCCAGCCCCAAACGCTGAAACCCCCAGGAACCAAACCCTGTTCAGCTTTTCCCTGGGCTCTGCTGCTCTCTGGAACTTCCAGGATGGAATTAGCAGCTCAATCATGAGAAAAGGCATCGGAGCCTCCTCCAAGCTGTCGAGTGCATTTTGCTGGATGATTAATTGGCAGAGCTGTGGCCAAGCCCTGGGTCCTGCTAAAGGCCATGCCCTTGACTTGCACCTGCCACTGATTGCACAAAATGGATGTCTTCACTTCTCCCTCGTTGTGTTTTTCTCCTCCCGGTTGTTTTTGGGTGCAGCTGTTAAACTGCTTGAAGGAAATCTTATTTATCCCGACCAGAAACTTGAACTTCTTCTGAATGGAATTCTCTGCCTCAGCCTGACTTATGGAAGCAATATTTTAGGATCTTTAGGAAAGCTGTGCTCATTGGACATGATTTTTGTTTCTTTTCTAGGAGCTGGGATGGTGCTGCGCTCTGCGGAGGTGCTGGAGTGGGATCTGCCCAGGGTGAGTGCAGCAGAACGGGGGAAACCCCAAAACAAATTGCTTGCAGCTGGTGAAGGAAAACAAATGTTTACCTTTGGCGTTGAATTTTGTGGCAGAGACCAAGGCAAAAGAGGCAAATCCAGTGGTGGGTAATTCCTGGTTATTTGGTGTCGCAGGGATTCACTGATGGGGACAAACCTGGGGCTGTGGCACCGAGGAAAATCCCTCAGAACTCCTCCCTCTCTGGTGGTTCCGCGTGTGGAAAAGTTGGGGAAAAACTGGGGGGAAATTGGGAAAAATTAGGGAGAATTGGGGAAAATTGGGGGAAAATGGGGGGGAAAATTGGGGAAAAATTGGGGAAAATGGGGAAAACATTGGGGGAAAATGGGAAAATATGGGGAAAAAATTGGAGAAAAATGGGGAAAATTGGGGAAAAATTGGGGAAAAAATGGAGAAAAAATGGGGAAAAATTGGGGAAAAATTGGGGAAAAAATGGGGGGAAATTGGGAAAAAAATTTGGGGGGAAAATTGGGCAAAAATTTGGGGGGGAAATGGGGTGAAATTGTGGAAAATGGGGGAAAATGGGGGAAAAATTGGGAAAAAATTAGGGAAAAATTGAGGAAAAGTAATGGAGAATTGGGAGTCAAACAAATTGAGAGTGACAGAAAAAAACCCCAAGCTTGCCTGGATTTGCTTGCTGGGAATGCCACGAAGTCAAGTATCTTATTAAGTTCAAGAGAATTTCATTTTCCATGCTCCAGAGAGAGACACGAGCCCTTTGGAACATCCTAATGAAGGGCTTTGTGCCACCCTCATTTGCATAGCTTTGATAAATGGCTGTAACCAGATTAGGCCGATAAAATAACCAGTCTATTAATTACCGTGATTATTATTTAATCGAAAATGGGATTCAGCAATGCATTCTAGGGATGTGCTGGTTTATCTTTGGGACGAAGATAAGTGTCCGGCTCCTCTGCAATCCAAGGAATACGTTCATTACCTGGCCAAGATTTATAAGTATAATTGAGTGTAATATTTGAAAACTCTTTGCCTTACTCGGCGGCCGAGGCAGGGCTGCTGCTTTAATTAAGCCGCCTAAATGAAGTTATCAAGCAGGGAGCCATTTGTCGGGAATTACTGCAAACTTTGGGAGCTGGGAGAGCCCCGGTGTTGTTATCTACAGCCCCGCGGGTGTTTTAGGGCTGTCTCGTGGAAATGAAATAAAAACTGTGAGGCCTCAGGGCCCAGTTGGCAATTTCCATGAGAAATTCCTGGGCTCCTCAGGACAGGGCAGACCTGGGGGTGTCCAGGGCAGGGAAAGGAGCCCCAGGAGGGGCTGGGGGAGCTGGGATGGGGCTGAGGAGCTGGGATGGGGCTGAGGAGCTGGGATGGGGATGAGGGAGCTGGGATGGGGCTGAGGAGATGGGAGGGGGCTGGGGGAGCTGGGATGGGGATGAGGGAGCTGGGATGGGGCTGAGGAGCTGGGATGGGGCTGAGGAGCTGGGATGGGGCTGAGGAGCTGGGATGGGGCTGAGGAGCTGGGATGGGGCTGAGGAGCTGGGATGGGGCTGAGGAGCTGGGATGGGGCTGAGGAGCTGGGATGGGGCTGAGGAGCTGGGATGGGGCTGAGGAGCTGGGATGGGGCTGAGGAGCTGGGATGGGGCTGAGGAGCTGGGATGGGGCTGAGGAGCTGGGATGGGGCTGAGGAGCTGGGATGGGGCTGAGGAGCTGGGATGGGGCTGAGGAGCTGGGATGGGGATGAGGGAGCTGGGATGGGGATGAGGGAGCTGGGATGGGGCTGAGGAGCTGGGATGGGGCTGAGGAGCTGGGATGGGGATGAGGGAGCTGGGATGGGGCTGAGGAG
>NW_005054590.1:111062-112371 GCF_000277835.1 Geospiza fortis
CCCGCCCCGGCCCCCCACCGGCCCCGGGCCCGTGTCCCTTGTCCCGTGTCCCGTGTGCCGTGTCCCCTGTCCCCTGTCCCGTGTCCCACTCCCCTGCCCCGTGTCTCGTGTCCCCTGTCCCCTGTCCCGCAGCCACTCTCTGTCTGTCCCCTGTCCCCTCCCTCTCCCCGCGGCTCTGTCCCCGCCTCCCTCGTCGCTGTTGTCACCTTTCCGGAGCCGGTGTCGTGTGTCACATCTCCCCTTGGCACCCCCAGCATCCGTGACTCCCCCTGGCATCTGTCAGGTCACCCTGTGCCACCCCCGAGCGGGGCAGTGCCCGGGCACGGAGCCCCAGCACCGGCTCACAGAGCAGGAGCCAATGCCACCCTTCCAATGCCACCCTTCCAATGCCACCCTTCCAATGCCACCTTTCCCATGCCCCCCTTCCCTGCCATCCCTACCCTCAAACTGACAGCAATTTGAGCACCTCAAAAACCAGCAGAAAATTCAGGGCAGGCAGGACCCAGGATGTCTCCATTCCACCAGGAAACAGAGAGGACCCAAGACCCCCAAATTCCTGCTCTGGGGTTCAATGTTCAGCTTGGAAAAGGCTCCAAGACCCCCAAATTCCTGCTCAGATATTCAGGTTGGAAAAGGCTCCAAGACCCCCAAATTCCTGCTCAGATATTCAGGTTGGAAAAGGCTCCAAGATCCCCAAATTCCTGCTCAGATATTCAGGTTGGAAAAGGCTCCAAGACCCCCAAATTCCTGCTCAGATATTCAGGTTGGAAAAGGCTCCAAGATCCCCAAATTCCTGCTCAGATATTCAGGTTGGAAAAGGCTCCAAGATCCCCAATGGTAAAGGCTCCCAAGACCCCCAAATTCCTGCTCAGATATTCAGGCTGGTAAAGGCTCCCAAGACCCCCAAATTCCTGCTCAGATATTCAGGCTGGTAAAGGCTCCCAAGACCCCCAAATTCCTGCTCTGGTTCTCAAATATTCATGCTGGAAAATCCTCCCAAGATCCCCAAATCCAACCATTCCCCTGTCCCCAAGTGTGACATCCACATGGATTTTAATCCCTCCATCCTGCCTGTTTCTCACTCTTTCAATTTGGAATTTTCTCCCCGGGGATTTTGTTCCAAATGGTTTGGAAATTGTTGAGGTGTCCCTGGAAATGAGGAAATTCAGGTTTTTGTGATCCTCACTCTGAGTGCCTCAAACAGGCTAGGGGAGAAAGGATCATTCCCATTTCTTTGCTAAAGTGAGGAGGAAAGAAAAAGGAAAACCAGGTGCTTTAAATTTTTCCAAGGTGCAAACAAAATGACAAA
>NW_005054590.1:112384-112751 GCF_000277835.1 Geospiza fortis
TTTGAGTTTGGAATAAAAGGCGGATAATTAGGAAATTGGGAGTCGATTAATTTCCCAAATTTACTCAGGCACGAAGCACTGAGCTCTGGTGATATTTGCTTACCTCGTCATTATGCAAAAATATATTAGCTAATTATTTTGACTAATGCAATTAAGATATGCATATTTAGCAGAAACTCCACAATGGAAACGTTCCAGTCAGCAGTTGCTGGCTTTGCACTCGTGGGCAGCGCAGAGGCGAGAGCCAAACGGGGATTCGGTGCCACAGGAGGCGCCACACGGGCACCCTGTGCCCGGGCACGCCGGGGACACGCGGGGACCCTGGGCATGGCACCATGGAATGGCTGGGCCCGGGCACGCCGGGGAC
>NW_005054590.1:112801-113674 GCF_000277835.1 Geospiza fortis
AGGGCATGGCTGTGCCCGGGCACGCCGGGGACACGCGGGGCGCCTGGGCATGGCACCATGGAATGGCTGGGGCTGGCTCTGGGCACCGTGTGCCAGCAATTCCAGCCCATATCCCAGATTCCTGCTCAGGGGCAGCTTGGAACAATGTCCTTTCCTCCTTTCATGGAATTCTGGAATGGTTTAATTCCAATATCTCACAATTCCATTATGGAATCCCAATATCCCCAATTCCAATGTCCCACAATTCCATTATGGAATCCCAATATCCCAGATTCCAATATCCCATCATTCCAATATCCCATAATTCCATTATGGAATCTCAATATCCCATCATTCCAATAACCCATCATTCCATTATGGAATTCCAATATCCCATCATCCCAATGTCCCATCATTCCACTATGGAATCCCAATATCCCATCATTCCAATATCCCATCATTCCAATATCCCATCATTCCATTATGGAATCCCAATATCCCCAATTCCTGCTCCGATATTCAGCTTGGAACAGCCTCCCTCCCTCCTCTCATGGGATTCTGGAATGGTTTAGGTTGGCACCACGGAACGGGCATGGAAGGGACCCAAAAGTCACCCAGCTCCAGGGCGGGATGGCACCCTGGCCATGGTGGGGAGCGGCTCTGGGGGCACTGGGTGCCAGCTGGGCGCCAGGCTGGCCCTGCTGGGTCACTGAGTGCCAGGCTGGCCCTGTAGGGTCACTGGGTGCCCGGCTGGCCCTGCTGGGTCACTGAGTGCCCAGGCTGGCTCTGCTGGGTCACTGAGTGCCCAGGCTGGCCCTGCAGGGTCACTGGGTGCCAGGCTGGCCCTGCTGGGTCACTGGGTGCCAGGCTGGCTCTGCTGGGTCACTGGGTGCC
>NW_005054590.1:114362-115012 GCF_000277835.1 Geospiza fortis
GGCGGGCGGAGCCAGCCAACCCGCGGCAGCTGCTGCTCGCTGTGCCCCAGCAGTGCCAGGCTGGGAGCCCCAGAGGGCACATCTGGCTGCACAACGCCTGGGTGTGCTGCAACAGGGAGCCAGGAAAGGCAGCGGCATGCTCGGGGAGCTGAGAGCGGCCGGGGCACCGCACCCACCGCCAGGGGCGGCACTGGCATGGAACCGCCGAGCCGGCCGGGAACATTCCAGAATGCCAGGAGAGGGGAGATTGGCATGGAATTCCTGGAACATTCCAGAATGCCAGGAGAGGGGAGATTGGCACGGAATTCCTGGAACATTCCAGAATGCCAGGAGAGGGGATATTGGGATGGAATTCCTGGAACATTCCAGAATCCTATGAGAGGAGGAAGGGAGGCTGTTCCAACCTGAATATCTGTGCAGGAATCTGATCTGGGATATTGGGATTCCATAATGGAATGATGGGACATTGGAATGATGGGACATTGGGATTCCATAATGGGATGATGGGATATTGGAAAGATGGGATATTGGAATCGGGGATATTGGGATTCCATAATGGAATGATGGGATATTTGGATGATGGGATATTGGAATTCCATGATGGAATGATGGGATATTGGAATGATGGGATATTGGAATTCCATAGTGGA
>NW_005054590.1:116909-122402 GCF_000277835.1 Geospiza fortis
GGCGGGCGGAGCCAGCCAACCCGCGGCAGCTGCTGCTCGCTGTGCCCCAGCAGTGCCAGGCTGGGAGCCCCAGAGGGCACATCTGGCTGCACAACGCCTGGGTGTGCTGCAACAGGGAGCCAGGAAAGGCAGCGGCATGCTCGGGGAGCTGAGAGCGGCCGGGGCACCGCACCCACCGCCAGGGGCGGCACTGGCATGGAACCGCCGAGCCGGCCGGGAACATTCCAGAATGCCAGGAGAGGGGAGATTGGCATGGAATTCCTGGAACATTCCAGAATGCCAGGAGAGGGGAGATTGGCACGGAATTCCTGGAACATTCCAGAATGCCAGGAGAGGGGATATTGGGACAGAATTCCTGGGAAATTCCAGAATGCCCGGGAAGGGGATGATGGGACGGAATTCCTTGGAAATTCCAGAATGCCCAGGAAGGGGGATATTGGGATGGAATTCCTGGAACATTCCAGAATCCTATGAGAGGAGGAAGGGAGGCTGTTCCAACCTGAATATCTGTGCAGGAATCTGATCTGGGATATTGGGATTCCATAATGGAATGATGGGACATTGGAATGATGGGACATTGGGATTCCATAATGGGATGATGGGATATTGGAAAGATGGGATATTGGAATCGGGGATATTGGGATTCCATAATGGAATGATGGGATATTTGGATGATGGGATATTGGAATTCCATGATGGAATGATGGGATATTGGAATGATGGGATATTGGAATTCCATAGTGGAATGATGGGATATTGGAATGATGGGATATTGGAATTCCATGATGGAATGATAGGATATTGGGATTCCATAGTGGAATGATGGGATATTGGAATGTGGGATATTGGAATTCCATGATGGAATGATGGGATATTGGGATGATGGGATATTGGAATTGTGGAATGATGGGATTGTGGAATGAAAGCATTCCAGAATGCCATGAAAGGAGGAAGGGAGGCTTTTCCCAGGCGAGTATCCGAGCGGGAGTTTGGGATGTGGGGCTGGAGCTGCTGGCACAGGGTGTGCCAGCCCTGCAGGCCCAGGGGCGCTGGCAGTGCCACCCTGGGGGCTGCGGTGCCCTCCTGGCATCCCCGCCATCCTCACCCGGCCCCGCGCGGGATGCATCCCCCGTCCTGCAGACACTCTTTTCCTGCCTGGATTCTGGGCAGTTTTTCCCTAAATCCCACCCCAAAATCTGCTCCTTAAACTCAACAGGTTTAACTCTGCTTCGTCTCCTGGGGATGGGGTGAAAATTCCTGAGGATTCCAGCTTCTTTTTTTCCTCCAGGAATTCTCTTGTCAATGTTCAGGGGCAGTTTCAGTTCTCTTGACAATGTTTAGGGGCAGTTTCAGTTATTTTGTCAATGTTCAGGGGCAGTTTCAGGGTCAGGAATCTTTGGAAGAGTTGGAGGGATCAGGCAGGTGGGATTTCCTCCCCAGCAGCTCCAAAGCTCAAGGCACAAAGAGCAGATCGAAGAACGGGAATTTTCAGCCTCTCCTTGGCTAGATGTTCATCTTGTCTGGATTTAGGGAACTTGTGGTGACAGCAAATTGAAAAGCCAAGGTAAAGCCCCTGGATTTGCTCCTGGTGAGATCCCAGCACGTCGCGGGCTCGCCCCTCCACAGGCAGCGATTTTATCTCCCCCTCGCAGCGCCTGACTTTGATTCCCTGCGATGATTTTGGAGCCGCTGAACAAGTGCGATGGGAAGAGCTCTGGGGGCAGATTATTGCGGCAGCCGCTGCAATGTAAATCCCATTAGGCTGCGCCGCGCATCGGACAGGGAGATCTGGCAGCCCCGCTCCTCCTGCAGGGCTCTCCGCTCGCCGGGAAGCTGCGCTGAAACTTAATCGGGAATTACAACCCTCTAAATACCCGCCGAGGAGAGAGAGAGCGGACTTTGCGAACCCAAAGCCTTTAATCTTCTTAGGTAATGAGGGGAAAAGCGGCCGAGACGGCGGCGCCGCTCTCCGAGGGCAGCGGCAGCTGCGGGAAACTCCGGCTTGGTTAGCGACCCCGAATAGCGGCACCAGCCTGCAGCAAACAGGGCAAAGCAGCTCCCAGCAGCCGGCACAGAGGCACTTTCCCTCCTTTATTCCATTAATTAATCCCACGAGGATGGCGGGAGGGAGGAGAGCAGCAGGTGGATCCCGGGGAGGAGCTCCCGGAGCTCGGGGAGGAGCCCTGTGGGAAGACGGGCTCAGAATTCCAACCTGGGAATGGCAGGAAGGGGGTCAGAATTCCAACCCTGAGATGGCAGGAAGGGGCTCCAGGATTGCAGAATTCCAGAATTGCAGAATTCCAGAATTGCAGAATTCCAGAATTGCAGAATTCCAGAATTGCAGAATTCCAGAATTGCAGAATTCCAGAATTGCAGAATTCCAGAATTGCAGAATTCCAGAATTGCAGAATTCCAGAATTGCAGAATTCCAGAATTGCAGAATTCCAACCTTGGCATGGCAGGGAGGGGCTCAGAATTCCAACCCTGAGATGGCAGGAAGGGGCTCAGAATTGCAGAATTCCAGAATTGCAGAATTCCAACCTTGGGAATGGCAGGAAGGGGCTCCAGAATTGCAGAATTCCAACCTTGGCATGGCAGGAAGGGGCTCCAGGATTGCAGAATTCCAGAGACCCATTCTCATTAGGGTTTCCTTTGCAATTTTGCCTAATTAGTCTCCAATAATTAATGCTGCGAGCTGGAATCAGACAAATGCCGGCGAGGCAGCCCCATGGAAGCCATCAGTCTTGGGTAGTAATGATTATGTTCTTTTTTATTATTAAAGATCCCATTAGAAAGAATTGATGATTTTTCCCCTTTGTGAGAGAAATAATCAACATTCCGTCGGCTGCTCCCGGTTTTTGGTGCGGATCCCTAATTAGGCACAGTTAAAAAGAGATTTTGCCTGAATGGCTTTTGGGGAACATTACATCCAAATTACAGCCCCTCCGATTTATTTCCTGGGAAAATACATTCCCAATAAATAACTCAGATCCGCTTGGGCTGAAACAACATTCCAGCCAGGAGGAGGCAGGCGGGGAAGGAGCAACTGCCGTTGGAGAAAATCCCCAAAGCCGTTGGGAAATTGGAGAAAATTCCCAATGGGGAATTGGAGAAAATTCCCAATGGGAAATTGGAGGAAATTCCCATTGGGAAATGGGAGAAAATTCCCAAAGGCAATGGGAAATTGGAAGAAATTCTCAATACCAATGGGAAATTGGAGGAAATTCCCAAAGTCAATGGGAAACTGGAGAAAATTCCCAAAGCCAATGGGAAATTGGAGAAAATTCCCAAAGCCATTGGGAAACTGGAGAAAATTCCAAAGACAATGGGAAATTGGAGAAAATTCCCATTGGGAAATTAGAGAAAATTCCCATTGGGAAATTGGAGCAAATTCCCAAAGCCAATGGGAAATTGGAGCAAATTCCCAATGGGAAATTGGAGAAAATTCCCAAAGCCATTGGGAAATAGGAGAAAATTCTCAATGCCAGTGGGAAATTGGAGAAAATTCCCAAAGCCAAAGGGAAATTGGAGCAAATTCCCAATGGGAAATTGGAGAAAATTCCCAACAGCTCCTTGTGTGGGATCCTGTTCCAGCTCAAGGTGCATTTTCCACAGCTGCTCTTGGAAGTGCCTTCAATGGGAAGCCATTCCAAGGGGAAGTGATTTGGAGATCATTCCCATGCTGGGAAATTTTGTTTCCAGAGCCGTTTCATGGAAATTTCAGTCTCTGCTTGTTGGGAGTTGATGAATTCCAACGGCGCTCGCCTCGAGTTTTTACGGCGTCGGATTCGCTGCGGATCTTAAAAACAATGCCCGCAAAAATTCCGCTTCATTCACTGGGAATTCAGCTTTTATTTCCATCCTGGCTTTGGCAGGCGCCTCCATTCCACATGCAGGAAGGATGGAGCCTTTCCATCCCCAATCAAATGGAGCTGGTGATTTGCATGCACCTTTGGAGTCCAAATCAAACATTTGCCCTGCCTTGGCCCCGGTTTAATTAAAATGATGAGAACGGGCGATAGGCTTTTGGTCTGAGGCAAAAAGGATGCACAGCCCTGAAATTTGGAACAAACATAAAAAAAATTGCGAAAGGCATGGTTGGAAGTGATAAGAAATGCCAAGACTATGTATTACACGGGATCACGGGATGAAAATAGAAAATATCCTTAAAAAAACATCCCGGCGTGCTGTGAAAGTGTCGTAGGAAGGGCTGGATTGGATTACAGGATTTATGGATAATGGCCCTGCACCCAGCTCTGCCCAGGCTGCTCCCCAGCTGCGGGAAGGCAACGGGAATTTTCTCATGGATACGGGCTCCTATTTGCATTTTTGAGCGCGGCTTCATTTCTTTAATTGGGAGTTGAATGCATTTGAGATGAGGTGAAATGCAAGTTCTGGAAAACAACTGATCATTCCTAGGGAGCACCATCCATTGTGGGAGCTGAGGGCTCCCTCCCTGCCATTCCCATCCCTTCTGGCTCCGGGGTCTGGGGCCATCAATGTTCCAGGTAAACTGAGGGGTGGAGGGTTTGAAAATCACATTTTCTCCCCTGAATATAAAGTTTCTTTTAAAAACTCTAATTTCCATGGGCTGTTCAAGGAGCTGATTGGAATTGAGGGTTTTCCCCAAGACCAAGGCACCGCTGGAACAGCTGGGCTAGTTTTCCCCCCGAAGCTTTGCACAGTGAAATAAAGAACAAAGCAGGAATTCCTGTGGCCTCGATTCACCCTGCAGAGTTTGGGCTCTCGGGTGTCCTGGGCGGCCTTTTCAGGGGCATTTCCACACCACCACCCCAGCTCCATGGGGAAAATTCCTCCCCACAGGAATTCTCCTCTTGGGACGGGGTTTTCTCCCCCAGCCCATCACCAGCAGAGCTGATTTTATTTTCATTTGTAAATGCTTTGATATCCGGGCACTTGGCTCTTGTACAGCCCCAAATTCCAGCAGGGGGGAACAGTTTCCAATACTTTTTACTTGACTCAATTTCCCATTTTTCTTCAAGTCTCAAGGGGGAACTGCTCATTTTTCAGTGGGATTCTCTCCTGCTCTTGGGCTTGCTGGCATCCCGGGAATCACATCCAGGAATGGGATGGGATGGGATGGGATGGGATGGGATGGGATGGGAATAGGAATAGGAATGGGATGGGATTGGGAATGACAGTGACAATGGGATGGCACCAGGAATGGCAGTGGGAATGTCAGTGACAATGGGATGGCAATGGCAATGGAAGGGGCCAAGTGACAGAACTCCAGAGGATTCGGGCAGGGTAGAGGAGGGAAGAGATGCACAGGGGCTGAGCTGGGCTGGGAGCTGAAGCTGGGGGGCTTTGTGCTGCTTTGAAATCCCTGCGGCGTCCGAAGGATGAGGGCAGTGTCAGAAAACTGCCATTTGTCCCTGTAGCTGCAGCAATAGTCCTGGGAGACTGGTTCCATCCATCCATCCATCCCCCATCCATCCGTCCATCCATCCATCCGCCATCCATCCATCCATC
>NW_005054590.1:123107-123841 GCF_000277835.1 Geospiza fortis
GAGCCTGCCTCGCTGCCTGCACCAGCACAGCAGACTGCGCCTCTCTGGTGCATTGCCTACAAACCCAGCTAAAATGGTGCTGGAATGTCAAAAGAGACCCTCAGGACCGTCAGATTTCACAGGCAGGACTGAAAAAGATAAAATCCAAGGAGCTCAGCACATGGAAAAAGAGCTGGGCCTGGAAGGGGGGTAAATGTAAATCACTCTCCAGCACAGCACCAAAACGGCTCCTGGTGGTGCTGTGGAGTGTGGGCACCTGGCATGGGGCTCCTGCGGGACATTCCGAGGGCAGGAGCCACCAGGGTCACGCAAAGGGACATTGCTGGGGTCACCCACAGCACATGGAAACATCACCACATGGAAAGTGTTTTGCACATCTCCAACCTTCCCACCGCATTGTTTGGGGAATAAAACACAACCTGCTGGGCAGTGAGGGACAGCTGGGCTGGTGGCCTTTAGCTGGGGATTTTAGGAGGCATTTGAGGAGGGAATTGTTCCCTGGCATGGTGGGCAGGCCCTGGCACAGGGGGCACAGAGCAGCTGGGGCTGCCCCTGGGTCCCTGGCAGTGCCCAAGGCCAGGCTGGACGGGGCTTGGAGCAGCCTGGGACAGCGGCGTCACTGCCATGGGGAGGTGGCACTGCCATAGCAGAGCTGTCGCTGCCATGGGGAGGTGGCACTGCCCTGAGGAGCTGTCGGTGCCATAGCGGCGCTGTCGCTGCCATGCGGAGGTGGG
>NW_005054590.1:124097-127615 GCF_000277835.1 Geospiza fortis
CTGCCACGGCCCAGGTAATTCCAAATTGCCCTGGAACGCTTCCAGGGATGGGGCAGCCGCAGCTGCTGTGGGCGCGCCGGGCCGGGGCTCAGCCCCCTCACGGGCAGAAACCGCCTCACAATGTCCCCTCACGGGCAGAAACCGCCTCCTAATGTCCCGTCTAGGCCCGTCTGTCAAAGGGAAACCGCTCCCCCTTGTCCTGGCATTCTGTGCCTTGTCCAAAGTCCCTCTGCAGCTCTCCTGGAACCCCCTGGAACAATTTCAGGGATGGGGCAGCCGCAGCTGCTGTGGGCGGGCTGGGTCGGGGCTCAGCTCCCTCACGGGGAGAAACCGCCTCACAATGCCCCCTCACGGACAGACATCGCCTCCCAATGTCCCGTCTGTCAAAGGGAAGCCTCTCCCCTTGTCCTAGCATCCCGTTCCTTGTGTGGGCGCGCCGGGTCGGGGCTCAGCCCCCTCACGGGCCGAAACCTCCTCCCAATGTCCCGTCTGTCAAAGGGAAGCCTCTCCCCTTGTCCTAGCATCCCGTGCTTTGTCCAGAGTCCCTCTGCAGCTCTCCCGGAGCCCCCTGGAACACTGGAAGGGGTGCCAAGGCCTCACCGGGGAGCTGCCACATTCCCCAACCCGGGCGCTCCGTGAGGGGAACGTTGGCCCTCTGAGGCTGGAATGAAATCTATGACAGATGGCTTCAAAAAACGAAAAAAGCAATTATCAAAGGGGAAGGGTTTGGAACATGGCCTTTGAAATCCAAATTTGTTTAGCATTTTTAGCAGCTGAAATAATTTTCGGAGCATCTGATGAGAGCTTTGAGTGCTTCCTTCCCTCCTCTCCCTCGCCAAGCCATCCGTTCGAAGGCTGCCACTGGCACAGCGAGTTCCCTGCTTTATTGCCATTGGAATTTCTCATTGGGGAATGCTGGAATGAGGGGTGAACTGAGATGTGTCCTTTTGAAATCCTCCGTGCCTTTGCAGAGGATGGAAGAACCGTACTCTGGGATTCTTCAAACATAACTACACGGGAATGTGTCTCATTACAGCTTCCCTTCCTTCCTCACTCTATCCTGATCTCCACCAAAAAGATGGGGATTAATCATTCCCCTTGTCCATTAGCCAGAGCAAGTGCCAGATCACTGGAAAAATTAACGAGGGGTGAAGGAAGCACCTTTTTGTCACAGGCAGCTGTGCTGATGTTTTGAAACTGCTCCAGGGAAGGTGGCTGCTGGGGAGTTGTTAATTGGTGTGTGGCCCCAGACAGCTCCCATGGAGGCAGATCCAGGCTGTGGAGAGTTTTCCAGCCTCCCCACATAAACCAGGCACAGGCAGGGGCAGTCCCCTGCCCCACCTCGGGCAGCTGAAGGGGCTCTGGAGAGGCTGCACGTCCGATGGGATGAGTCTCAGGAAAGAGGATAACAAGGGCCTGCAGGAGATTAAAGCTGGCTCCTTCTGGTGTGGATCTGGAGGACAAACAGCCTCTAATCCCGCTCCAAAGGGAGATCCAAGGCCTCTCTTAAGCCGCCGTGGTTTGGGCTCGGCCGGGAGCTGCCCCCGGGCTCTGCGGCTCCTTCCTGCTGCCAGGCTGGGCAAAGGGGGCTCTGTGCCAGCCAGGGGGGCTCCACAGCCCCAAAGCCGGGGTCATGCCCGGGGTCATGGCAGTGGGGCGGCAGCGAGGCCGTGCGCTTGCTTTGGGTAAGGCTCTCTCAGACTCTGGGGTCCCCAAACCAGAGCTGTGCTTCCAGCATCATCCCTAGAAAAGCTTACAGAGTGTTGGAGCAGCTTCCCAGGACTGACATTTGTTTGTTTCTTTCATTGTGGTTCTGATGGAGGCAAATCCCGGGTTTCCTAGGATGGGGCTGTGAAGTAGAGCTGGTTTAACCAAGGACAATCAGTCAGGAAGTGTGGGGGCGAGTTTGGAGCCCGCTAAATCTTTGTGCGTTTGGGGGGTGACCGAGGTGTGCCTCACCCATCCCCAGGGTTTCCAGCAGAAATTCCACAGTTTTCACCCACCGCAGACCCCGAGGTGCAGCGAGCATCTCGCAGGGACTGCGGTGTGTCCTGGAAGCGGTCCCAGATGGGCTGGGAACGCAGCAGTTTTCCTCGGAGAGAGCTGAAGGTGCTGCCAGGTGTGCGGCTTCCTACCTGGCTCGGGGCCACGGGCTGGAAAATGAGCGCGGGAGGGAGGGAAGGAGGGAAGGAGGGATGGAGGCAGCGCCCCCGCGGCGAGCTGGAGCGTGCCTAATGCAATTACACAGCCGCTCCTTGCGCCGCCGAGCAGGCCGAGCTGCACTAATGCCGCCGATACCTGCGGGGCGGAGATGGGAAACAGCTGCTGGGACACTGAGGGGCCGCGACATCGGCACGGGAACCCAGGGCAGCTCCTTATCGGCGCTGCGGAGCATCCCCAGCCTGTCCCAGCCTGTCCCAAACTCCTCCTGCCCGGCTGGGTGGCACCGGGACGCACAAAGCCCCAGCCAAAGCGGGCTCTGCAGGGGAGGGACATTGCTCTGGGAATGTCCCGCTCCGCGGGGTTTCACACATTCATTCCAGAGCCTCTCAGCTCTTCACCAGCACGGTACAGTGCTTTAATACCCTGGGGTTTGTTTGTACCTCATTCCTGGGACCTCCCCAGGAATAATCAGGATGACTCCGGGGGTCTCCCAGCACACACAGGCTCCAGGCCCCAGCCCGTGTCTGCCCCACTTCTGGGTTCCTCTTTGTGTCAGTGAGGGAAACGGTAGAAAAGTAAAATATTTGTACATGTGCGCCTAAAATCGCATTTCCCAAGGGCATTTCCGTAACACACTCCCAGGAGATGATTTTAGAAAGTGCAGGAGGTGTTTGGGAGCCTTTGAGCCCCAAAAATCATCAGTGGCTCTTTAAAACATGGATTTATCAGGTGTGGCACAGAGGGAGGATTTTCCAAAGGGCCCTCAGTGCCCGGGCTTGTTCCAAATGGAGAGCTCTGGGAGAGCAGCAGCTCAAACAAACAATATGGAATTGATAAAATTGTGGTGGATATATAGGGGTAATAAAGTGTCTCTATTGTATCTAATGTTATAGATTTTATAAAGTTATATAAAGTTGGGATCCAGGGTTGGGCCCCTGGAGCAGATCCCATGGATCCAGGGCTGGATCATTTCCCCTGGAGCAGATCCCATGGATCCAGGGCTGGGCCCCTGGAGCAGATCCCATGGATCCAGGGCTGGATCATTTCCCCTCCATTTGTACTTTTCCCACCTTTCCCAGCATTCCAGCTCCAATGGCCATTCCCACGAAAGGATAATGTGCGCAGGATAAAGGAGGCATTTAGAGGATGGCAAACTAATTGCTGTAGGAATGAAATTGGAGAAATGCTCCATCTTCCCGCAGCAGTGGGAGTGCAAACCTCCGCCTGTAATGAGCTGGATGTGCCGCATTCCCGGGATGAGGCTGCATTCGGAGCTGCTGGGATGGGAATTGTCATTACCCGATCCACCGGCTCCTCCCCGCTCGGGGCAGCGCGGCGCTGCCGCAGGTGCTGCA
>NW_005054590.1:127996-129956 GCF_000277835.1 Geospiza fortis
TGGGATCCTGCCCACGGGTGTGCCACCTTTCCTCACCCAGAGCCCTGGGCAGCCAGTTTGTGAAAAATGCCAATTGCTTGGGTTTAAAGTTATGCAAGTTTAATAGTAATCAAATGGTTATAATTTGGACAAATTGAATTAGGACAATATGAGACAATAGAGACAAAGAGTTACGGATGTCTGGGTACCTTTTCTGGGCAGCACGAGCCCAAAATTAACAAAGGATTAACCCTTAAAAACCACAGCCTGTTGCATATTCATACACTTAATACATGATGCACAAATTCCATTCAAACACAGGATTCTGTCTGGTCATCATCAACTTCTTCCTCTGAATCCTGACAGGAAGAAGTTCGTTTCTTCTGATGAGAGAGCAATAAATTGTTTTTCTCTGAAAGATTCAGGTGTCCTGGGGCTGCTATCTGGTGCGAGTGCCTCATTCCTTTCTTAAAAAAATTCCCACTAACATAGTTCTTATTTGAACCACAAAAGTCACCTTTTAACTCCAAGACTACATTTCTCCTATAATTAAAATGTTAATACAGCACTGCTACTCAATCCATCAAAATACACATGGTAGGGCCATTTAATGTGCACTTTGCACAAAGTTCAATATGAGAGTGTGCAGGGATTATACCCGTACAGTATCCCACTTAATCCCAGTTACCAGGGGGCATGAAAATATCCCGTGAAAATATCCCGTGCCGTTTCCTGATGGCCAGGGAGCATTTGGGGAGCTGCTGCTTCCTTTCCCCGCCTGGTCAGGGATCCGGGAGCTGCACGTCCCAGGCAGAGCAGGGCGCCCCTCGGGCCGCCTGGCAGCTGCAGCAAAGGTCAGAGAATTCATTAAAGTGTCCCCCGGCCACCTCGGCAGATGCCGCGGGCTCGGGCAAAGCTGCAGCCCCTGGGCTCCGCCTGCCCGGGGAGCCGAGAGGGCATCCCGGTCCTGCCGTGCGCTGCTGGGGGACAGGGGAACAAAGGCAGCTCTGGGAATGGCGAATGTGCCTCGGTTCAGGAGAATGAGCGCTCCAGGTCCTGCTTGGAGCTCTGAGCAGAACCCATTGCTCTGGGAATGGCGAATATGCCTCGGTTCAGGAGAATTGGGGGCTCCAGGTCCTGCTCGGAGCTCTGAGCACATTGCTCTGGGAATGGCGAATATGCCTCGGTTCAGGAGAATTGGGGGCTCCAGGTCCTGCTCGGAGCTCTGAGCACATTGCTCTGGGAATGGCGAATATTCTTTAATTCAGGAGAACTGAGGGCTCCGGGTCCCGCTCCCAGCTCGGAGCGCTCAGCCTGGCTGGCGAGCAGAAGGTGGCCACGGCTGGCCGAGATAAGCCCTGCAGCTCCCGACTCGGAGCAGGGCTGATGAGGTGATATCGCGGCTGATAAGGAGCCCCCCCGTTATCAGGTGTTGCCGATGTTTGTGTTTGAAGTGTGGAAATGGATAGCAGGGCAGAGCTGCCGTTCCCTATGGAAAATGGAACCCGGTTGGGATGTTGGAGCCGAGTGCCAGAGCTCAGCTTGTAAGGGACTGTGGGGCCGTGGTGTGCCCCCCGTGCCATGGCAGGGACACGCAGGGAAAGGCTCCTGGCACGGCCGTGCCCAGCCCGATGGCTCTTTGTGCCAGCCCTCCCAGCCCCACGTGTTTACGTTCCTTCTGCTTAATATTTCTGCAATCTTCTCTGGCATCATCCACTCGCAATTTTTCTCCTCCCACTTCACACCTCGGCGGAGCCTTCTGGTCCCGCAGCAGATGCATTGTGAGGCTTCTCCTTCTCCGGCGCCCGCATATGCTCCATTAAAAGTGTTTGTTTCTTTCAGCGCCTCCCAGTTGGGATGTGCTGGGAAAAAAAACCCAAAAAACCCTCCCAACTTTTTACTTTTTTGGCCCGGGCTCGGCCGAGGAGCTCCAGGCGCGGGGTCCCCGTGTCACCCGCCCGCTCGGTGCCTCCGCCGTGCC